>NW_026067911.1:5321864-5325261 GCF_014885135.2 Alexandromys fortis
ACTCACACAAGACCTGAAGATCTTCCTCAAGCTTATGGCCTACACATGTGATTAGAGAAAGAGCTGGAACTAAACCAAGCAGATACTGGCCAAAAGGTCTGAGCAGTACAAGTGACTTGAATAAGACATTTTATCTTCGGATTTTCTCTGGCCCCAGAAGAAAATTCTATTTGATTCTAGGGAACAAATGTGGAAGGCAGGTATGGCCACATTAAGTACTGACCATCTTAACACCCTCATGGACTGTAAACATCTATGACTTCTCCTTCATAAAGACCTCAAATGAGAAAATCAAGGAATGGAATTGAGTGTCTTTTGTGTATCAGTTCCCAGGTAGGGCTTTAAAAACATGCATTGTTTTCTTTAATCCCAATACCAAAGACAAGAAAAATCCCCATCTCCTTCAATTGAGAGAACAGGGAATAAGCAGATGGCCCAGTGTCTGAGAACCACCCGAAAGGTCTACACCCTGGTCCACTATCTCCAAGTCATGTGGTTGTCACAGCAGTCAAGAGGCACTCCAGTCAAGGCTGGGCTATTGCTTTAAACATGAAGGATTCAAGTCTATCCAGGTTTGGTTTCAGTTTTCTGGAGAGGCAAGTGTCTCATCTTCCCACCTTGCATTTTAACTGAAGAGGGGTTCTGTCATATATATTATGATTCCCTTCTCGATTTTATCCCAAACTGATGATCTTCACCCCTAATGGGTCTTTCCCACAGCAGTCTAAATTCCCAAAGGATACTAGCATGCTCCTGGAAGCAAGGAAAATTCTTTATCACGAGAGACGCTTGCAGTTTTTGTAGGCTGCCTGGTCTGAATCAGTCTTGCCCTTCCTTTACTCCCTCTTGTTGCCCGTCCTCAGGGTGGCCTCACTGTCCCCTTCACTCTGCCGCCAGTCCCTTCCATTTCCTCCTCACTTCCTTCTCCTCTGTCCAGCCACCGTGCACACACCCATTTTCCCACCAGCCCCAGCCCAAGGGCAAGCTGCCTGGTGACGAGAGAGAGGTTCACCAGAAACGGGCCTGTCATTCTTGTTCCTCAAAAAGGAGATAAATGCAATGCTACTTCTAGGACACATACAGGAAGTCTCCCAGAAGGCTTCTCTTCAAGATTAAGGTAGGTGCGTGCATGTTTGTGTGTGTGTGTGTGTGTGTGTGTGTGTGTGAGAGAGAGAGAGAGAGAGAGAGAGAGAGAGAGAGAGAGAGAGAGAGAGAGTGTGTGTGTGTGTGTGTGTGTGTGTGCATGTGCGCGCTTGTATATTCACTGCCTTTGTCTGAAGAATGTCAGAGGCAAACAACTGGAAGGACTCAGCTTTCTGGGTTCATTGGGGGGGTTACTAAATGGTGCTTTTTGTTACTGCTTTTTCTGTTTTTTTTTCCTTCGTTTTTGCTATTTTCATAATAACACATGACACAAAAGAACTTCTGTACTTCCCATGTTAATAAGGGAGTCTACATTTCTCAATAACCAAGGAGAAGAATTAAACCTTATGAAAATAAATGTTCTAAACCCACAAATGGCAAAGCATTACCTCATAATCACACACAAAAAAGATCAGCTAAAAAATAAGTTGGGACCCTAATGCTGATTACATACCTACTAATGTGTTGATTGTTCATGGATATTAGCCAGCTCCTGATTTGGGACCATATATCTTGGCATGCTGTGTTATACTGGCTATTATAAACAATTCTGAGACATGGTAGAAACTGGCATAAGAAAGAACCCTGGGACCTTTTACAGTGGCTAGAATGCAAATATACATTGCAACTGACGTGTGTGCAGGCATGGGTGCCCTGTGCGCCAGTCTCTGTAACTTTCTGGACATTGTCCTATGTAGGACAGGATAAGCAATGCACCATGTAATAGGGCATAAGCTGTCCTATGGATTTACACGGAGAAGGCCTTCCCACATATAAACTGAGCCCTCTACCTGCTCAAAGATCTATCTCAGACTACATTTCTGTTCAGTGCTGGGAACTTCTGTTTGTTCTTTCTGTTATTGTTTTGAGCATGGGAAGAGAAATTCAACAACTATCCTGTGCTTATGCCCCAAATGGATCATTTCTAGACTAAAGGGAATATGCCAACTCTTTGCAGGAACGCCAGTCTTACCACATCGTGCGTGCCCGTGTGCCAAGGGCTCCATTACACTGATAGTCCTTGCAGAGTGGCAGTTTCTCTTACCTTCACTGCATTTTATTAAAACAAGTAGGAATCAGGGTTCCAAACCTCACAGCCTGTGCTGCTCCCAGGCAATAGGCGACACTCAGAGTTTCTCATGAAGAAACTCAGACACACTAGGGCTGTGAGAGCAGCGTTCCTATGGAATTGGCACTGTCTGACTCTCACCCGTCTTCATCTGTCTTCGAAAACCAGCGTTTGCAGAGAAGACAGCACTGGACGTCTCCTTGGAGGTGCACACCACTATAAAAGCATCACTTGGACCAAAACAAAGAATGTGTGTTAATCTACACTGAAAAGACTCCTGGATTTTTTTATGTATGAATGACACTATGACAGTTTACATGTTTTAGTTCTCAATACCCAATACATTTAAACTGATAGACTATTTAAATCTACAGCCACAAACCAGGGACTTGCCAATATTTCTAATGGAAGACTCCAAAAGTACGTAACAATACATATATTGACTTCTTATTTCAATGAGTATCAAGATTAATTGTCCTTGTAAAAGTAAATAAATATTGACATAGGTTTCACTTTGTTCTATATTTTCTACTTGGGTCAATAAATCTTGGTTTTCACCTCAACTGAAGTCAATATTGGATGATTACTAATTCATGTGATACTCAATACTGAAGCTACAACTTAACATAGAGAATATAGTCTTTAAGACCAAATCAGGTGCAGATAAATACAAGGAATAAAAAACTACCAATTACTTTATATGCCTAATGGAAACAAAATATTTCAATAGATACAAGTCATATAATACAATCTGTGTTATTCCATTGTATAAATATGTTTAATAAAAATTCATTTTATCTTACAGTTTGGCATTTTGCTTTACATGTTGAACTCTGTGCCTGGTTGCAGTTACTAGTGAATTTTGAAAGTTTAAAAGTTCAAGTGGAGGGGATAAAAGTATTAAGAAAAGAGGAGAAAGAAAAACAAAAAAGAAAGAGGAAAGAAAGACAAGAAAGAAAGGAGTCAAGGGAGAAATGGAGGAAAAGAAAAATAAGAAACAAAGAAAGTCCCCAGTTAGTCCCTTGGGAAGCTGAGGATAGGGAACCTGAAATGACCCTATCCTATAGCAATACTGACGAATATCTTTCATATCACCATAGAACCTTCATCTGGTGATGGATGGAGATAGAGACAGAGACCCACACTGGAGCACTGGACTGAGCTCCCAAGGTCCCAATGAGGAGC
>NW_026067911.1:5325681-5493135 GCF_014885135.2 Alexandromys fortis
TTTTCTCAATAAAAATAAATAAATAAATAAATAAATAAATAAATAAATAAATAAAAGAAAAAAAGAAACAAAGAAAGAAGAATGTGATAGAAATCCAGGGGAAAATAAAATAAATTATCACAACTGATTAGCTGTGCGCTTTCATACATTTCAGCAAAGGATATGTATCTGCAATATTTTTCTCTATTCAAAAATTTATTCTGTCAAATTCCATTGACATTACATCATGAATAGTCTAGTCTTCCATTCAAGATCTAAAATGAACAAAGCTATTGAGTAATATAACTAACTCAAAAATATCTAGAGCTAATATTTCCACACATTGAATTTAGAAAAGCTCACTGAACCCAGAGATTGAGATGTTTCCACTAAAATTGAAAAACTATTAAATACTACAAGAAACTGCTCATCAATGCTAGAGATTGAGATACATATCAAGAGTTATTGATCTTTGTAGTGTGCCAACCCACTTACCCCAGGAGTCAGGCAAGCACCGTCTCAGGCTGCTAACATCAGCTATTTGATACTACCCAGGGAGGGCTCTGCCCACTAACAGGGCTTCAAGATCACATTCCTGAAACACCGCATTTCTGATCCTTACTGTTGTTCTTTCAAACCAAAACAAGGTTTAAAATATCTGTCTTTGTCTTGTAAATGTTGTTATTTGACAGAACTTTCTGATTAGTGTTTAACTGGTCTCTCTAGAGTCAATGAAAGATTTTTAAATGCAAACTTGTACTCCACATAAAAGATTATCTGAGATTTCGAAGCCCTTCATTAACTATTTACTAATCACAACTAACTGAGTGACTTGGAACAGGTTACACTGAAACATCTCTAGAAATCGCTAGAATGCTCTTGGAGCACTATAGGAATTTAGGTAGTAAAAGGAAGTTGTAGATTATCTTTTCCAGTATTTTCACATTAGAACTAGAAAGCCAGAGCAAGGAAGAAGATAGCTAACTATATCAAAGGCAAATAAGAACCCACATCTCATTATGTTGCTAAAAATAAGGCAGTGTGATAAAAAAGAAATGCTTCTTACATCATCCTCAAAATACATATTTGGCAACACAATATAGACTATCTTATACAGCTTATCAATCCCTCCATTGATATGACTTGGAATAGTATAATATATAATATACATATTTTAAATATATATGTATATGTATATATACATATATATATTCATGCATGGGATACAATTCAATGCAGCTGAGTGTGGAGGTTAAAAAAGGCCATCAGATCCCCTGGGGCTATGAAATGACCATGGATGTGGAAAACTACACTTGAACACCATGCAATAGCAGCACACACTCCTATCTCCAACCGTATCATTGACTATTTTGACTGGTGAAACATACAATATTTTTAAGTAACACACAGTTCTGCCTTAAAATGTATATTTGCTAGACCAGAAATACTACCAAATTTAGTATGATTTGGGTATAGAAATATAAACATGAATAGTTGACCAAAACATGTTAAACTTCCAGAGTGACTTGTTTTTCTTCAAAGGCAAACCAAAAAAAATACGAAATAATATAGTTTTCCCAAGCAAAGAGAGTCAGCTGATTATAAAGCATTTCCTGGGAGGGTGTCATGATCTATCAGAAAACTATAGATTTTCAGTCTTAGTGTGATATGTCTACGGACAAAAAAAGAGTTGTGATTGGAAAAGAGCCAAAGTTAGAGTCTCTGAGTGACTAACTTGTTTTATAGCCTTATGTGCAGTAAATATGATCAGATCTTTGAGAAAGATCAGGCCATCACCTAAGGGGAAGTGCAAGAAAAGCGCATCCTGGTGGCACAATGATCCGCTGGAAGTATATTGTCTGGGGGAGCTGGTGCCGTTTGCTTGTGTTCTATCATGCATGAAGGAAAGGGGAATGCCTTGATAACTAATTGATTTGGGCTATAAAAGACAAGGAGCTACAGCTTGTAATTTAGGCTTGGAACAGAGAGTAAGGAAACAGATTCTAAGTGTAACTATGAAGCTGGGCTGAGCAACCAGAGGGCCAACTACAGGGCACGACTATCCAGCAGCAGCAGGTCCCCATGTGAGCTGGTATCATTCCTCAGACTAAGGTTGTGAAAATGAGATCGCAGTCCATGGTTATAAAACACACAAGGAAGTTCTCAGAGATCATAAGAGTCACAAGGAACAAGGGCTAGATACAATCTGATATGTCAAAACATAGCAAACATTACACGTAAATCCAAACAATCACATTTCCTCAGTATCTTGTAGAATATGTTTAATGGAACTGACAAAATGTTGACCTAATAATGAAAACGCAGAGTAAGGACCCAAAACTGAAAGAAAAAATATTTTTAAAGAGCCAGATAGAACTTAATGATTTGAAAATTATGCCTCTTATAAGGGAAATGTCTATAAATGAGCTAATACCCACAACAAAAGGAAATGACTTGAGAGAAAGTTCTGGGAAGGCATGACTACAGAGCTATAATAAATCAACAGCACCACCCTCAACAACACAGAAACTTTAAAAATATATCAGCATTGTCAGCCTCCTTAGAGGAAGTAACCATCCACCTTTAATTGTGAGGTCTACAAAGCTGGTTTTGAAGGATGGGTATAAAATAAAGCCACTTTCAGACAGATAAACTTCCCTCTTCAAAGATGGCTGAAAATGCCGGGTGATGGTGGCACACGCCTTTAATCCCAGCACTCAGGAGGCAGAGGCAGGCGGATCTCTGGGAGTTCGAGACCAGCCTGGTCTACAGAGCTAGTGCCAGGACAGGCTCCAAAGCCACAGAGAAACCCTGTCTCGAAAAACAAAAACAAAAACAAAACAAAACAAAAAAAAAACAAAAACAACAACAACAAAAAAAGATGGCTGAAAGAACACTAAGGAAGAGAATAGGATACAAGAAATAATGATGAGAAAATAAATTAGGAAATAATACACATTGGTCTAAAGGATAATCATTTCTACCAACACTCATGATTCCTTTGCAAGATTAAAGCCCTAAATAATAATCATGTAAAGTGGTGTGTAACAATATGAATTAATATACTCTATAGTACACACAGCATCTAGAAATAGCAAATATTATTTAATGTAAGACCTTATTCAGCAGGCAAAATAAACATTTAACCATAGTTACTAAAAGAACACAAACAGAATGTAATAGAGGGAAAAATTAAAAATTACTAATTTGTTGTAGAATAATCTTTTTGTGTACTGTGAAGATGTGTCACTCTGATTGGTTTAATAAAAAGCTGAATGACCAATAGCTATGCAGGATTTGGGGGTAGAAAGGATGCTGGGAAGAAGGAGATGGCAATAGACATAGAGCAAGCAGAATAGACAATACTGAAAGGAGGTAATAAAGCCATAAGGCAGAAAGTAAATTAATAGAAATGGGTTAATTTAACTTACAAGAGCTACTTAGAAACAAGCCTAAGCTATTGACTGAGGTTTCATAATTAATAAGTCTCTGTGTCATTAATGGGGAGCCAATGGTCCCGATGAAAAAATCTGCATACATATGGCACCCAATGTGAGGCACATATTGGACCCAAGAAAGCTTAAACAGCAAAGTTCCAAAAACACAAACACCGAGTCAGACGTGCCTCCCTAGTTACATGGTCTCTCAGAGAGGCCACATTGCACAGAAACAGGTATCCTGACCATCGTTGTCTGCAGACTGGAGCAGCCAGTTCACCATGAGCTAAGTTACATGATGGGTTTAAAGTTTGACTCATGTGGTCAGAGAATAGAGGCACACAGTAAAGCAAGGCACAAACAAGGAAAAATAAAAGTATAGATAGTCATTAAAAATAGTTTAAAAATAATAAAATCTTTTAAAAAAGAATAAAGTAATATTAAAAAAAAATAAGACATGTAAGGATGGAAAATATTGTAACAAAGGGAGTTTGGACTTTATAAGGTGCTCTGTTAATTTTGAAATTTTTAAATGCTAATTAACCGAGAAAAACAGCTGCTGAGACATTGGCTTATGGAAGGAACTCCTGAATATTTTAAAGATGTCTTGGCTTCAGAATGGAAGTTAAGAATGAAACATGTGTTGCATTGAAGGAGAAGATGTACTTTTGCTTCTACAGGAAATGAAAAACTGGATTCCTTGAAAGTTAATAGAGATCAGATTTGACCAGGGAAGACTCCTTGAAAATCCTAGCTGTAGGCATAAAAAAATAAACCTAGAAAACCTACAAGACATGTGATGCATATTTTACTTGCTCAAACATAAAACAAAAAAAGTATCTTCGACTGGCTTGTGTACAATGTGCAGTCCATACTTGTATTAGTTCAGATATGTATATTACCTGTGAAAGTTTTCAGAGCAAGGAGACCAGACACCAATGAAAATGGGTGACCCAGGTGATCCAGCCTCTCAGAGTGCCTCTGTTGCAGTTTCCTCAGAGTTCTATGTCCAGGATGACTTCAAGGCCACTGGCTGAGACGGTCCCGTTTCACAGTCCAGCCTCACAGGCTGCTATAGTTAGTCTTCAGATAAGTCCTACATTTTCCTGTCACGCCTAAACTAGACAACAGCTCGCTTTCCCAGGACTTGACCATTTTCCTAATTTTCTCAGGCTCCCTTAAAGATGTTGTAGCCTCTAGACAACAGGAAGCAGTCTAGATTACATGATGCCCACATTCCTAAGAGGTGAGGTGGATGGCTTTTGGTCATTTGGTGGGTTATGGATGTTTGTTATCACTAGAGAATAGGTCAAAAATTGTAATTGGTCATGGTCAGAAAGAAAACTAAATGAAAGAGATTAAATTCAAAGATCTCTTTATAAAGGGAAAAGGGGGATACAATATAAAATGATGATAAAAAAAAAGGGTAGGTTGTTGAGTCTACTTCTGAACAACCACTAGTCTCAAATATTTTACACTGGTATGGACTTAGGTATATGGATACAAATTTAAAGTTTTTTTTGTTATACTTTATGTATGTTTCTACTCTTCTTTGGTGTACTATGCATATGAAGCTCATTTTAAAATGTAATGTATAATTTAAAATGGAGGTTAGTAGTTAGTCATCTATAATAATCAAACTTGTAGTCATATTAGGTATGTTTTCAAAGTTAAAAAGACATATTTTAGATAACTAGATGGTTTTCAAATACTTCAAAACCTACAGAATATGATATTTAAAGTGTTTTGTTAACATTAGGCTTTTCATGACAGTGAGACATGTCTGCTCCTGGCAGCATCAATTTACTTCAGAGAAGATGGTAGGCATCAAAGAAATTCCATATTAAGTTTGCTTTCATTATGGAAAAACTCCCCTTGCCTTGACTGCTGACAATATGCTGTACAAATTAGACAAGTAGGACACCAAAGAAGACAACTGCCAAACTCTGTCAAAACAAGGTAGGACAGTCCTTCAAAATTCCTGCTTCCCAGAAAAATCTCTCAGATATTTTAAGCTGGTAGGCAGAAGATGGATGCCCCAATGTTACAGAGGAACCATAGGGTAACTGTCCAGGCAGCTAGATGTCTCTGTCATTTCTTAGTTTTGGAAGTTTACTCTATACTCTTATTTACTCAGCTAGTATTATATTTTTTCTCAGGTCTTTGATGGAATTAAAAAAATAGATAGTTATAGTTTTATAGCTTTCCTTGTTACCAAATTTAGAAAAGAAACTTACATAAGAGTTATAAAATTTATAAGTTTGGGAGACATAAAAGCTTACATTTTTTATCTAAGAAAATTTGACATCTAAAAATATATTTTTAGGGAAGATATAAGTTATGATAGAAAATGGTTTAGGTATAAAACTTTGAACTCATTAAGAAAGGAGAGATAATTTTTTCTCTAAATTTGTCAAATATAAATGGGCTAGACATTATAAATGTAATTCTTACCTGATAATTGTTCTTATTGTATATAGTTTTACTGTGTTAGAGTTAAAACCTTTCTTTTTATTTAGAAAAAAAAGGGAGAAATGATATGGAATACTTTTTTGTATACTTTAAAGCTGTGTCACTCTGATGGTTTAATAAAAAGCTAAATGGCCAATAGCTAGGCAGGAGGTATAGCAGGGACTGCTGGGCAGAGAGAGCTCTGGGAAGAGGAAAGGCAGAGTTGCCAGGCGGGGTTGCCAGCCAGACACAGAGAGGATGCCAGGCATGCAGGAGGAGAAGCAAAAGCCATGAGCCACACAGCAACATAGAGAATAGAAAGGGGTTAATTTAAGTTATAAGAGCTAGTGGGACAAGCCTAAGCTACAGGCTGAGCTTTCATAAATAATGTCTCTGTGTCATTTTTTGTGAGCTGGAAACCCAAAGGAAAAAACCTATCTACACTCATTCTTGATGTGGAAGTGATGGTTCACCGTTTAAGGATGAGCTCTTCCTTTGCAGAAGACCCAAATAGAACTCCCAGCACTCACATCTGCTGGGTCATAATCTCATGTAACTTCCACACGAGACACATAATTAGAAATAAAAACACATCTTAAAAAAAACACTCAATCCCATGGATATAGGAAAGAGGAACAAACACTAGAGTTGTCTAATCCAGGGTCAATCGAGCCCAGAGGTTAGAGGCTATCCTGGGTAACATAAAAGAAGAAAAAAGACGTGGAGAGACAGGATTAATGAGCAAAGAGAGAAAAAAAAAAATAAAAGAAACAAAAGGCAGACAAAATACAAGAATAAGATGACATTTATAAATCCAAATTGATTCTTAATCACTATAAATACAAGTAGACCAGAAGAAACACTGTTAGGTTCAGTCTAAGAAACAAAATCTAACATGTACAAAATGGTCACACTGTACCCTACAAACATAGAAAATCACTATATATCAAATATATATGATAAAAAAGCACCTAATTAGTAAAGAAAGTCCTTGAAGTGACTATGAAGGAAGAAATGCCACACAGCTGTCCTTTTTCCAGTGTCTGGGAGAGATGAGGAGAGTGACAGAGGAAGATGTGTATAAAGCAAATGCAATCATAAAGCACAGTACAATGAAAATGCCACAAAATGCACATGGTAAAAACTTTAGACAATCTTAAACCATAGTTATAAAATTGTAAACTGAATCTTATGAAAACACTAAATACAAAAACTGAGAATGAAGCTAACCATCAGTAAAAGAACTCTATAGCTTTTAGAGCACATATTAGAAGTAAATCAAATGAAAGTGAATGAATTCAGTTTCAACATTTAAAAATGATAAACAGGGAAAATCGGGAAATAAATGTGTAAGATGAATTGAAAAAAATTTGCACTCAGAAAAAGGCATGATCAAAAACACCCGTAATTTAAAGAACAAAATGACACAGGAAAAACCTGTATCATTTTCATTAAAGAACAAAGATCCAGGGAAAGCCTTTTCAATGATTAAAAGGGAAACGAAAAACCTTCTGCTAATAAATTTGAAAAGCCAGACAAAGCAAGTAATTTGGCATACACACATACAACAACAACAGCAAAATAAACCAGATTTGAATGCAGGGCTTGAAAATTTGACTTCATGGTTGAGTCTCCAAATATCTTACTCCCAGGACAAGTTATGAACGGAACTCCTAGTGCCTGCCACGCCCTCTGACAAACACTCCCCGAGGAACAGCCCAGCATCAGGAGCCAGCCAAGCTCCTTCACAATGGAGCAGGATCTCCCATGACACTACTTGACAGCTGATCATAAAACTCATCCAAGAACAATGAAACACAACAGTTGAGGAAGAGATTGGTTCCACCCACATCCAGAATGATTCTAAAGAGGGAGCGACTGTTAAAAAAGTGGGTGACATCAAAATAAAGAAATAGCTCAACCAGCCAGAATGGAGATGCCGGAAACAGCCTACTGATTCATGTGAACTCTGTGTAAGATGGTGGCCACACAGGAATCGGTGTGGGGAGGGGGAACTGTGGTATAAGTCAACCGAGAGTAACTGGTGTGCCATGTAAGGTGAGCAAGACTGGATTGCTATCCAGAACCCAACACAAAAGAGAACCTCCAATCAATACTAGACAAAAGTGTGTAAAGCAGATGGAAATTTTTTCACAAGGAAAATACTCTACATTAGTCAACATGCACGCCACAGAAAACCCACACAGGGCACACGCTGGTTCCTACACATAGTGACCACTCGTAAAATCAAAAGCATTATAATGCAGAAGAATAATCATGAAATAGAGAAAAATAAATTTATTGTCATGGATACCCACTTTCTCACTTTGCCTCAAAACAGCAAAACCTCCTAGCAGACAGACAGGAACCCATGAGAGGAACCCACAAGCCTACATTTGGGAAATGTGTGTTTCAGGAACATTCTGAGGACTCAGTTACTAGTCAGTGGCTAGATTCCCAACAAAACTAGGGTAAGTCATGTGTGTGACCTCAAGGGGACTTGGGATTATGTGACACACTTTTGTTTCCTTCAATACACCTCCTAGTTTCACAGACCAATGAGAACGGGGCTGGAGCCCAGTGTCCAGTGTTCAGTAATCACCGCATCTTTATCTGTCATCAGCTTCGAAAATTTGTTTTGCAAGTTCAGGAAGCAATAATTCTAACCATTTGCCTATGTATTATCTTTCTCATTTTTGTTAACTCAATAAAATGCGCTCAGAGCACATTTAAATGTTAGGAAAACAATATAATTTGGGGGCTGGTATCTTTAAAGTGTGGTCTCTAGTTTGCTCTCTAGTCTTCCAAGTTTGGTACGTTAGTCTTACCGTTATTTCTTCCCAGTACAGACATGCATTCAGTTTCCTAGGGTCAGTGACAAGACCCCAGCCACTGCGAGGAACAGCGTGACAGCAAGGCTTAATGCACAGCGTAGAAAGGACATGAACGCAAGACTACTTGAACATTGCAGCAGTCAGGGGAGACGAAGCTGGGAAGAAGGAATTAAGTCTTCATGGAAAGCAAATCACAGCCATGTCAATCAACCCAGTGACAGCCGCAGTCAAGTCCATTGTATGACAGCCAAACCTGCTGAACAAATGGATCCCTTCTCCATTCGCTGCTATATCCAATTCCAAAGCCATTGCGAAAATTGGTTTAGCCAAAGTCAGGACTTGACACCACTGAAGACTATACTAGAACTTCTCTACTGAATCATACATTTAAAAAAAAAAAAACCCTCTACCTTCAATGTAGTCTTTATCTAAGTGATAAACACAAAATTATAAAATCACAAAATAATATAAAACATGACTGAATATATTTAATGCATTGTTGACTAGCATTGCCATATAATACAATCTATAACGTCTCCCTGGGGAAATAGTAATGGGTGGGGTAGCACCAAAGGCTTCCCTGTGTAAGGACTTAAGGATACCGACGTCTCTCTTCTTATTTAGATACCACAGGAAGTCATGACCTGGACAAGCACCATAACTAGTATGTGTCTAAGTCACTGTATTTTGTAACTTGTTCTTTGCCCCCAACCATGCCATTCAACTTCCTAGTCATTCAGAGAAATGGTTAAGCATTAGGTGGGTAGCTGGTTGCAGGGCCCCGAGCCTCGGACACAGCTAATGTTATCAGTTATGGTGCGCCCCATCATTTGACCAGGTAACACATTTACTAAAATCTGATTTTAAATATCTATGTGACACCATGCTACGATGTTACTTTTCTCATCTTTAAACGGAATAAAGCAAATTTTAATCTCTTGCAAAGCAAAAAAGGTCTGTCTCTGTTCCCAGAGAGCACCAGGGTCTCAGGCCAGCCATCAAATCACAAGACCCGATGATACACTTCACATCCCAACATCCCACTTTCCCCCTTTGAGCATTCTCATATATATACACTATAGAAGAGTGTGTGTGTGTGTGTGTGTGTGTGTGTGTGTGTGTGTGTGTGTGTGTGTATGCTATGTAACTCAAGCTCCCCCGAAGGAGAACGATTTAATCTGCGGTGACATCTGACTGCGCATGCAATGAGCATGCGCAGTGCTGACACTTTGTGACTAGGGAAATGAGACCGCATTCCAGGAGGCTTGGCAGCTAGAAGGAAAGGTAAGATTCAACTCCAGCTGTTGAAAGCATAACAAGATAAAGATAGGCAGGAGTGAGTCTCCTTAAATGTGACGAAATAAGGCCTGAAGGGAAGGAACCCGTAGAGGGATTGACGAGTATATACTTGGAGACACAAGATGAATGTGTTCAACCTGACAGTAACATGTGCTTAAATTAATCAGGGTCCCGATAGCCTCGGAGGGTGGCAGAGAATACAGATTTATGCAGCCATCTTCAGTGATGGTCGCTGTGAAAGCGGAGAGGGATCCCAGAGGTGGCTCTTTGGGATGAGCTGTTGGGACTACCAGCAGTATCTCGAGACGGGATGTGGGCCTGACTTGATACTTCATCCCTCTCCGCTGGCTAGCCTCTTGTTCTATTTCCACTGTTTTAAAGTGGATTATCACCAATTTTTTATTACCCAAAGAAAATACATAATTTGGGGTGGTTTTACTCTTGTAATTTTTAGTGAAGGATTTCTGAGAGCAGAAATTTTCAGGGAGGAAGCAAATGTAAAATTTCTAAGTTGGGTCAGCAGGTAAGTGCTTGTGGGCTCACAGGCCTGAGAAACTGGCTGAGTTCTGATCTTTAGGACCTGTGTAGAATGTGACATCACAAATTCTACCCCTTGAGGGGAGTAGTAAAAGAAGAATCAGACAAACTGTTCCCAGCACCCTCAAGGAATCCCAGTGAGATGAATTCGCTCTCAGGAGATAACATGGCCACCTAATCAAACCAGCTTGTGAATACAGGCATTGTATCACGGAAGTTCTATCATGCCACACTGAGGCCATCCTGTTTGTTCTCCCGTCAAACACAAAGCTCTGAAGACAGTTACTCCACAAGAATCTTGGAAGGCAATAGTGATCGTCCCAAGACACCAGCACTTGAAAAGCTCCTGCTGTAGGGAATGAGTCATCTCATTCCACCAAGCCACCAACTGAGCATCATGGGTTTGCTGGGTAGGAAGATGGTATCTGTCTTGAAAAGTTCACCTGTTGGCCTCTGAGACCCCACTCCTCATACTGGGCCACTTGCCTAGCCCTAATAGATAGGGAGATGCTTATTCTTGCTGCAACTTAGGATATCATGTTGTGTTAATATCTGTGGGAGGCCCTTTCCTGAACAGAAACTGAGGAGGTTTGGGGAATGGGGACATGGATTGGAGGGTGGGGAGAAAGGGGGATATGGAGGAAGGACTGGGAGGAGATGAAGAAGGGGAAACTGTGGCAAGGGATGTTAGATAGATAGATAGATAGATAGATAGATAGATAGATAGATAGATAGATAGATAGATAGATAGATAGGATGGATAGACAGACAGACAGATAGAAGATAGATAGGATGAATGGATAGGTAGGTAGGATGGATAGATGATAGACAGACAGACAGATAGACAGACAGGATGGATGGATGGATGGACAGACGGATGGAAAGAATAGTGAGTTTAGCTATCACCTTCACCGTCTTCATTTACACTCAACACTATTGCTAGGCAAGAAAGAAGAAAGTCATCACACGGCAGCAGGGAGTCTCGGGAGTGGAGTCTTGTTTGAGACATGCTGCTGCTGCAAGTTAGTCACTTTTCCCCTAAGGGGGGATGTGAGAGACAATTGGCCACCGTGCTTCTCATAATAGTCCTTCACACGGTTGAGGTTTAGGTCACCTCTAAACCTTCTCAACAGCAGGAATCCTGACTCCATCCATCCTTCTTCATCAGCACTGCTTCCCCGCCCGTTAATCATTTTCATTGCTCTCCCCTGGACCCTATCCAAGTTCCCCACCTACCTTTAAGCTTCTGTGAATTATGTGACCGGTTTATAGCTTCGATAAGCCTGGATTGTGGAAAAGATGGGATCTCATCAAAGCACACTATAAATGTGTATGGGAGGAGGGTGAGGATGCAGGAGCAGTCTGGCTAGATGGGAAATGTCAAAGCAAATGTGACACTTGCTTAAGCATCTATTCTCTAATAACCATTGCTAAATACACCACATGCTCCGATTCTGAGCTAATATCTGACTCTGTGCTCTACCCGGTTGCCATTAAAGTGCCAATCTAAGCCTGGTTCTTTTAGGTAATAGAGAGAAGACTATGTTATTTTTTCAAAGGATGATCATTTCTTGGGTAGAAATAGCTTTTAACCTCGAGCCATCTCTCCAGCCCCTTTTTTGTGGTTTTTCGAGAAAGGGTTTCTCTGTAGCTTTGGAGCTTGTCCTGGAACTAGCTCTTGTAGACCAGGCTGGTCTCAAACTCACAGAGATCTGCCTGCCTCTGCCTCACGAGTGCTGGGATTAAAGGAGTGTGCCACCACTACCCAGAAAAATAGCTTTTTAATTTCTAAAAATGTGTCACTATTGTGTGTGTGTGCATGTACCTGATATTGGGAGTGGGCAATCACGGCATAGTGCTTGGGTAGAGATCCAAAGACCATGTTGTCGGTCCTATCCTTCCACCCTTACGTTATACCCTTCCAAGGATCAAACTCAGGTCACCAGGCTTGCTCAGCAAGCATACCACCAATCCATCTTGCCAGTCCTTGAGTAGAAACAGTTTTCCAATGGCAAAGAAATGCTTCTTACAGCGCGTAAGAGATAGAGACTAGAGCAGCAACTCTCAACCTGTGGGTCCTGACCCTTCGGGAGTCAAATAACCCTTTCACAGGGGTCTCCCGAGGTCATTGGAAAACAGATATTTGCTTTATTACTCATAACAGTAGTGCAGTTATAAAGTAGCAATGAAAGTAACCTTATGGTTGGAGTCACCGCAACATGAGGAACTGAATTAAAAGGTCACAGAATTAAAAAGGTTGAGAACCACTGCCTTCGAGTATGCCCATTTTATCTCCAATAATCCTCCTGCTCACTTGTTTTAAGATGAGGTTGACAGTTAGTGCTGATTGTCAACTTGTTAAGATCTAGAACGACCTAAGAGACAAATCTGAGCGTATCTTCCAGGCAGTTTCTAGACTGGGTTAACAAGGATGGAAAGACCCACTCCAAACGTCCTCAGGCTGACTCCTAGCTGAATAAAAAGGAGAAAGCCAGCAAGCTCCAGCACCCATGCCTCTCTGCTTCCTGCCTGGTGACAAGGGGCAGCCAGCTGCCTCCAGCTCCCACTGTCATGACGTCCCCACCATCACAGATTACAGCCTTAGACGGTGAGCCGAACAAACCTGCCCTCCAGAAGTTTTCATTGGATGTTTTGCCACAATAATAATAAAAAAATAAAGTAACTTACACATTGCCCGGGCCTGGTTACACTGATAGTTTGGACATGTCTGAGTTTTCTCTCTGTGTCCATCCAACCCTGAATGTTCCCGACCCCATCTAGTCTCAAAAGCTAAGCAGAGGAGGGCCTTGTTGCTACTTAGATGGAAGACGTGATCAGCTTCAAAGCTATCAGGAAGGACACACTAATGGCCAGTAGGAGAGCAGTGAAGAGTGTTTCAGCCACTTAAGCTGGGAACAGTCAGCAGTTGGGGACTTTTCTCCCCTCAGGAAATAAAATCTGCATTACAGACCTAAGGTCTGGTGAGAAACCAAGGTCAAGACCTCAGAAGGAGGCACAGAAGTGTTACACTACCAAGTGTCTACTGACTCTAGCTGCAATCCATGACCTTGGAAAATAAAACAAGGACAAGCAAGCCTGTTCCCTGAGTATGAATTTAGGATTTAGAAGCCCCCTCACGCAAGATTCAAGAGGGTTAGAGGGAAACGAACCCGCGATTGGCAGGCTTCACGGCTGTGACCTCAGCAACAATTAACTAGCCTTCAAGGGCTCTTGAAGAGATACCACGCCCACCTGTGGAAAGCCAGTCCCACGTCAGGACTGAGCACGGATATAGGAATGATTATCACCCCTTGGCTTGGGCTTTAGAGTAAAACATCTGTGGTATTCGTAATCTCACAGAGAAATTTCCTCACATTTTCTAAAACCGGATCATTCTTATTTAAAGATCACCATGTGCATATCCATTGAGGTTGAACGAGTTGTCAAATTCAAGTGTTTTTGTAGGAAGCCCATTCCCTTGCTTCCTTGAGGCAGGGCTGTCCTTCGTGGAGGTTATCGACAGACTAGCTGCTGCCCTGGTCTCCTGTGCTAGGCTCCCTTCCGGACTGGTCATTTCCCTCCTGGCTGGAGATAACCTCACATTGACTCAAAATTCTTTCACTCCACATCTGATTCCATCTTCATCAGAAAGCCTTCCTAGATGGGGGCTGAACCTCAACAGTCCCATATCTTGGTTCACTCCCAGACCCCAACCTGACTTTCGGTTGAACTTGAGTGGAAAACCTAAATCAAGTGACCGTCAAAGGACAGCTTCAGCGTGTCTTGACTCCATTGTCTAAGCCAAGAGCAATGAGCAATATTCTCAGAAACTGATTGTGCTTGAAGACTTGTCTTCGAGACACATAAAATAGACGAAGGATCCATAAAACACGATTACGCTGAGACTTTAAGAAACATTTTAATTCTCTATACGTTCAAGCCATTTGTTTGCGTCTCAGCTTTCTACTGTTGATGTCCTCCCTAAAAAGCTGTCTGTAAACGCTTAGCATGTTAAAAGCTGAGGCCCTAGCAGTCTGATTTTGTCCTTTTTCTCATTGTTCATTGTTCTCCCTTGCCACAACCTATACTTGACCAGCTCCTTCTTCACCCCCCTTGTCCTTTTGACTCCCGGTGCCACCACCCCATCCAGGCCTCTATCATTTTCTCCCCACGCCCCGTCCACAGCAGCCCACTAGCTCGTGAGTCTTCGGGCTCTTCACTTCTTTTTTTTTTTTTTTTTTTTTTTTTGTATCAAACGTTTTTTATTTGGCTTATGAAGTTCAGTGGAGCCAAACCTTCCAAGAGTCTCATGGAATGCATACACAAGTTAGTGGTATGTTTTTTCTTTTTTTTTCTTTTTTTCCCCACCGCCGCCTCCCCTTCCCCTCCCCCTCCCCCAATCAAGTCCCCCTCCCTCGTCAGTCCAAGGCTCTTCACTTCTTAAGGCGTCCTGTGCATCCTTGCCAGATGAAACATGGTTTTGATGACATCTCTTCTCATCTCGGATACTCCAGGGTCCCCCATTGTGTCTTGAGTTTAATGCATATGAAGCCCACCTGCTTATGGAATGAATCCACCCAAAAATTCCACATGTCGATTTTTCAACTCATTCCCTGTGTATATGACCCCAGATCATCCAGAGGTAAAAATTTTCTTGCCAATTTCTAAACAAAGAGAATCACCTCTGTCTACATCATTATAAGACTTGGTGGCAGCAGACAACTGACGGTGGCCCACACAGGGAAAAAGAAGAAATTGTTACTCATAATGAACCCTTAAAACTCACATATAAAAAGATATTCGCACTGTAAAAGGCAATCGATAAGAGGGCAAAGAAGGAGACAGAAAGAGAAGTAACTAAGAAATCTGGTAATAGATACTTTTAAAGGCTGCTAAATTTTTCAAAGAAGAAAAGGAGAATTAGCAAAATAAACATAGGACTATAAATCTAAACCAAACAACTTAAAATCTTGACACAGAAAATTACTATATGAAAGTTTGTAAATATAAGCAAATGTAATGTAAAGCTGAAAATAAAATTAGTAAACTAGATGAAAGTGAATAAATCCCGCAAAATATAAAGAAGTGGATTGAAATAAAGAAGCAATGGTACACAGAATCAGGCTCCCATTTGTTTAAAGAGGTGGACATTTTAGCAGGTATGTGTATATAGATACTAGAATTGAAAAGTGGTACTTGAAGACATAATTTTTATGAAAAGCAAGTCTCTGAAATGTAATACTCTCAAAAGGTTTAAATTTCTGGAACATTATATAATTTTTAAAAACTTTTTCAAAATCCAATGGAATTCTTCCACTATAAAAGTAGTTTTAATGGATTGGATACGATAATTATTCACCTACATGCTTAATATGATGCTAAATGACATGTTGCTTATAAAAAAACAGGGCTGATACTAGTTATATAGATTAATCTCTTCCACTCATATATCAAAAGTTCTAGTGGGACCAAATAGAATTTCTAATAGTTCAAGGAAGATCAATTTATTCTCAGTTGAAACAGAAAATAAGTAAAATTGATCATCTTCCACTAAAAACATTTGGTTCATGGAAACTTCAGGAATGTACCTTATATTCCTCTACACTTTCAGGTCCTCTGGTATCACTGGAAATGTGAGTTCAGGAGTGAGTGATAATGGATATTTATTCTCCTATTTATAACTATAAATGAGTAATCCTGAAGTTTTCATAGAACCCAAGTCTACATGAGTCTATGTGGGTCTATATGAATCTACATGAATCTATGTGAGTCTACATGAATCTACATGAGTCTATATGAATCTATGTAAGTTTATATGAATCCCCATGAGTCTATGTGAGTCTACATAAATCTATGTGAGTCTATGTGCATCTACATGATCACACACACCTGCCCTAACATATAAATACACAGAGCACCCCACTCTGCAGAACTCTGTAGTGTTCTACATGAACATGAAAATCCTCCTTACATCCTACATCTTAGTCAAAGACCAGAAAATAGGCAATTTTAAAAGGGTAGGCATTTTTAATTTCCTGATTGTAAAGAACACTGTATGCTCATGATACAATGATATTTCACTAAATATTTTGATACTCCCAGCTAATAAAAGCAGAGGGCTAGAGGTGCGGCTTTGTGATTGTCTCGTATGCTTTGGGGCCCAAGTTTTCCTTGCAAGGAAAGGAGAGAAAAGGGTAGAAAGACATAGGAAGAGGGAAGGGGGAAAATGAAAGGAAGGAAGGATGAACGGAAGAAAGAATGGAGAAGAAAAGGAAAGAGGAAGTGAAGAAATGGCCAGCAAGATGGCTCAGCACGTAAAGGCACCTGCTACCAATGCTAACAACCTGAATTTGATCCCTTGGACCAATTGTATGGAAGGAGAGAACTGAGAAGTTGTCCTCTGACCTCCACACTCACGTGTGGTATTCGAATGCCTACACACACACACACACACACACACACACACGAATAAATAAATAGATAAAATGTCTAAAAGTGAAAAAGAAGGTTAGGAGGAAAGGAGAAAAGGAGAGGGAGGAAGAGAAGAAGCAGACAACAGAACTCTTGGAAAGACCATGAGTCTACTTGAGACTGGAGGACTTGTTTAAATGATGTAGATAAGACAGCCTGTGCCCCATCTACTACAATGTCCTCTCACGACACCTGGGTCAACTAGCCTGATAAACAGCAGGAGGCATTCCCAGACAAGCCACTGATAAGACTATGAATAAGGAAGTTGGTCATTTACCAATTTTCATTATTCTAAACATAATACAAAAATTACTCGTTTGTGATGTACACTTAACTTTCTGAACCAGAATTTTCTAACCCTTAAGTAGAGGGTGCATTTGAGATTTTCCACAGGAAACCATGCTTTTACTTAGTTAGTTAGTTAGTTAGTTAGTTATAATTATGCTTCAGGGTAAAAGCCACCCTGAAATAATTACACAATGGGATGGCCCGATGGACCACTGACCAGTCAGGGTCTATATCCACTGATTATCCCACCCCATATCTACAAGCAATAACAGACAGCAGCGCCGCTCATGGCACCAGGCTTGACTTAGCATCCCCCATACAATATGTGGCATAATAGTCAACTGTGGGAAAGCAGCATTATTTATGACCCTCATTGTAGTGAACACCATTGTTCTTATGTAGCCCATGGTCTACTTCCTTTTCCTAAACTGCTCTAATTTCCTTTGAGGACTTTTGCTCACAGGCCAAGGACAAAAGAGACAGTTAAAGTCCATCTTTTCCCTCTCGGTAGGTATGCCAGAGAGGTCAGGCCAGTCATTAGCAATTTGATCTTGTACAGAAAAATAATAAAGGTGCCAGCAATACTTGGATGCCTTCATTTTGGTGGTAGAATCCAGATCAGGCTGTTTCCACAAGCTGTCTGGTGTCTCCAACCACTTAGAAATGCCCAGTCTGACGTCTCCCCCATCTCCAAGCCTGGTTCTCTAGCCCTCCAACTCTGTGCTTCTTGTCCTGACCCAGTGAGTTTTCTTTAGCCTAATTTAGCCTAGAGCATTTATGCTGATTGAAAGCAGAGCACCCCGAAGCATCCTTTTCAGATAAGATGCAGAAATATGCAACAATTTCCTAGGGGTGCTCAACCAGTAAGAGGGTGGTGATCTCACAGCCTCCCACCCAGCATTCTCTCCTGTTGCATCCAGATGAGAATACTCACACAGCGCTTTGCACAAAAGGAGCTTGAATTTCCAAAAATGGAAATGTCTTCAAAGTTTTGCATTCTAGGAGTAATGTCTCTTTTGGGAAAAAAAAAAAAACTAACAAGTTGGACAACGCACACAAAGGTGGAAGAGCCGCGTCTGCTTCCACCACCGTGCCTTCATATTTGTTTCATCTTGCAGTTGCCTGAGTCAGAATCCTGCTCTGTAGCCAAAGGGCCCTTGAGCTCACCATGTAGCCCAGGCTGCTCTGTGATTTGCATCATCCTCCCTAGCCTTCTTGTTGGCTGAGATTGTGTGCACCACCACACCTAACCTGGTATTTTTTTTTTAATAAGGAAAAATGAGTTTACATTTAGTTCAGATATTGGGTTACTGACATCAATAGGATGTCCTTTTCCTTTAGGGAAGTATTTTCCTCAAATCCTTCTGGGCTGTGTTTTCTTACATGTATTTTATGTGAGCGTTGCTTGCATGCATGCAGCTGCACTGTATGTGTGAAGAGGACGTTGGAGCTCCTGGAACTGGGCTTGCGCTTGGTTGTGAGCTAAGAACGGAATCTTGGTCCTCTACAAGAGCAGCAAGTGCCCTTAACCACTGAGTCATCTCTCCGGTCCTTACCCTCAAACACTTCTCTTTTGAACTCAAATACCACAAAAGAAAGCCCTTCGGAGTTAAGAGAACTGGGAGCACTCACCGTGCCTTGAGCACTTGACCAAAGCAAGAACTAATTACAAAGCAAGCACACAATGATCTCCTGGCCTGCATTAATACAGTGCTCTCACGTCTTTACACAGTTCTCCAAAGTCAGGGCCAGCTTCCCTGTTGAAAGTAGACAGAATGGGTGCTTCCAGGTGCTGGGTAACCTGACCACGTTACATACCTGAGATGCAGTGGAGCTGCAATGTGAAGCCCTCATTCTTTCCACGAGTTCCTCTCCCCTTTCACAACCCTACAGAGAGCAGCAGAGCGCAGTCCTCTCCCTTCAGCTACCAACGACTTGATGATGAAGATGGTGACGTCACTCAGTTCTGACAACCGCCGCCCAAAGCCCAATCCACCTCAAGCTAAATTTGCCTGCAGGGTTTTAAAACCACAAGCAATGTGTGTTTTAAGGGATGTGCAATACTAAAATGACTGAAAAGACAACACTCCGTCCCATTTGATGCACTGATGTAAGCCAAAAAGCTTTGCATCTCAAGAAAAAAAAAATAACGAAAAACTGCCTTACAGGGAAAAACCTACTTTCATTTCTCCCCTAGAATTCTTTCCCCTCCTGGCCTGACACACTTTGGGAAATTTAACTTACATATCAATGGGAATTTCCATTTTAACAGATGTACACCTCAAATTCAATATGTCTATGCGACCTTTTGCAAAAGCTGCCTAGCCCAGTAGCGAGCACAGAAATAGTTCTGTGAAATGTTTCTTTAAAACCTTTAGCAGTCTAGAAAAAAAGAGACACACCTAAGCTTATTTTTCCCATCTGGCTCCAGTGCTTCAGTTCATGGGCAAAGTCTATGTATTTGCATTGGCAGGAAGAAGCGTGTGATTTCCCAACATCACCTAGGAGCGCCGTGGAATTGACCATAGAGCTAATGAGGCACGGTGGTGAATATCGTTCTTGTAATAGTATCAATTGTTTCAATATGTGAAAGTCTGTTTTACTCTATGTACTGAATAGCCTCAAGTCTAGTCATCCTAAAGACGAACTCACGAGTTAACCAGTGGCACAGCCTGCCACCATCTTTGAAAATAAGTCGAAAGGCACATGCTGTTTGAGATGTCTGGGGGCCGGGAATAGCAATGGAAGATCTAAACATGCCCCCTTTGTAAAGTGATTATACAACATAACAGGGGTGTGGTCTAGACTTGCCCCTCAGTTATAGCAGAGAGTGAGACAGAGCCTCCATCCCACCAAGCTAACCTACCTTTAACAGGGGTTCTGATCCCATGCAGACCAACAGTGTATAACTGAGACGTTCTCTGCTGCAACTCACATATGTAACGGTACTGTTTTCCTACTCGGCCGCCCTATTCCTCATCAAGAGACTGGAGTTTTATACATCTTAAAAGTTTAAGTTGGGCTGATGATTTGGCTTAGTGGCACGCTTGCCTGGCAAGTGTGGGACCTTGTAGGACTTGAATTCCACCCCCAGAACTAGGAGGAAAAAGATTACATAATGGCTATTATGTGCACCGAACGAACAATCATTCTACCGTGCTTTATTTTTTATGTAATACTGTTTAAAGAACTCACAAGCCAGATTCCACACTCATAAACTCAAATTTCTTTCATATAACATTGTTTGTCTATAGCTCAAGCCAACAAAACTGCCCCAATTGTTAACCCGCCCAGCTACCTATATGTAGAACTTCCGGGGTCCTGCTCAAGAGTGATAAAAGTGGGTAAATGAAGGACATTCTTACCCGGGATATAAGGGTATGAGATATTTTCAATTCAAAAGTCCAAACGTTCATGCTGCATATGTGTATAATTTAAAGGAAGCCACAGAGTAGCCTTAACTTTTGCTTTCTCAACACCAGCATCACTGGCTGATTGCATCTGTATTCCTTTATCTGCAAACAGAGCAGGGCCACAAGAGGTAGGAGTGTGGATGCCCTGTGACAGGGCAAAGGTCCCTCTGCTTTGACAGCAGAGGGCAGAGACGGAAAAACCAGCATCCAAGTTCTTCCACTGACAGCCTCATTGTTTATACCAGATGTGGTAATAAATAAAGAGTCTTTGCTCACACCATATTAACCATTCAGATTCCATTAGATCTAAAGTATATGACACCCTACAATTCCCAAGATAATAAGTCTAAATAGTTCCCTGTTGTAGAATATTGATTTAAGATGTGTTGCATTTGTTTCTGCTGTGGAATATTTGATTACTGATGCAAAGATGTGTTGCATTCTTTCATGTTGCTTTTGCTTAACTCTGCAAAGCTGTGTTATTTGCCTGTCTAGAACACCTGATTGGTCTAATAAAGAGCTGAATGGCCAATAGCAAGGGAGGAGAAAGGATAGGTGGGGCTGAGAAGCAGAAAGAATAAATAGGAGAAGAAATCTAAAAGGAGAAGATCTGGTGCCAGCCAATCAGCCACACGGCAAGTCACAGAGTAAGAAATAAAGGAAGATACATAGAATACAGAAATGTAAAAGCCCAGAAGCAAAAGGTAGACAGAATAATTTAAGTTAAGAAAATCTGGCTAGAAACAAGTCAGGCAAAGGCCGGGTAATTATAAGAATAAGACTAAGTGTTTATTAGGAGTTGTAAGAGCTAAAGAGGTGGGGGAAAGACAGAAAGAAAACCCGATATTTCCCTAATCCTGGAGCTTTTCCCCCAGAGGAGGTTATCTTTTTGTCCTTTCACTGTGTAACGGTTTGAATGTGGACCATCCCCTATACCTTATGGTGTTATTTTGAAGACTACAGAATCTTTAAGCAGTAAGGGCTAACTTATACAAGTACATCAAATGGAAAGGGGTCTTGAAAGACATGCCAGCCCCTGGTCTCTGCTGTTCTCTCCGCTTCCTGACTCACCATGACAAGAGAAGCCTCTGCTACACACTGCCATAGCCACCAACTCTGCCATAGCCACCGACTCTGCCATGGGCCACCAACTCTGCCACAGCCACCGACTCTGCCATGGGCCACCGACTCTACCATGGGCCACCGACTCTGCCATGGGCCACAGGCCTCTGAAAGACTGAGCCAAAACAAGCATGCCCACCCTTTTGTTATTATGTCGAGGAATTTGGTCACAGTGACATACCAGACATGACAAATTCCAGTTCTCCAGGATTTTCCTTAGCTTTATTGGGCTATAGGTTAAAACAAAAAATGAATGTGCATATATTTAAGGTAGAGCAAGCTTGATGTTTTGACAGACATACATACCGTTAAATGATTGCTACAGCAAAGTAGTTAACATAGCCAATCATCTTATATAATAACTGTGTGTGTGCATGTGTGTGTGCATGCGTGTGTGTGCGTGTTGATAACACTTACTAGGCACCTTCTTAGCTGGGATAAGAGGAAGAAGCACGTGGTGCCCTTTGGAGGATACATGTGAGCACGCTTCTCCTCTTCATCAAAATCAGCTGCAATCAAGTCTCTGTCCATCTACTGTTATCACAAGGATGGACCAACAGTGTTGAAAGTCTCTGCCTGCTACCTCTGCAGGCAGCTAGAGCCTCACATCCGTCAGAGAAAGAGTGCCCCCACAGGCCATCATTAACCTGCCAATTCTGCCTCCAAACAAGGCGGACAAGAGCTCACTAATTTGAAGATCAAAAAGCCACTTGTCCATTATATAATTGGAATGAAAGGCAAAATGTTGCCGTTCTGAAGAGCACAGCAATTACTAGCTGTTAATTGCTCTCTCGTGGTGGCTCAGTTTTAATTAAAAAGAACAGCTCGTTGCGGGCCGATAAGCAGTCGCGGAGACCACTGGTTTAATCAACAAAGCAGAAAAATTTGTTTCTGCTGCAGCCAGCAACAGCTTGAGAAATCTTCAGATGTCCAATTGAGATTAAAAACTGTCTATTTAGGGCAGTCAGATTTTATTTTAAGCAAGGAAATGACTATTTGAAGTCTTCCAGTGGAGGCGTCCCAGCCACATCCCCGCTGGTGCCACGGGGACTAATCGCAGGCTGACGTTGTGATCGCTCAAGTACGGAAATTTAGCGACTTTGCTCTTGACTTCATCATTCTTAGGTAATTGGCCTGTCTGAGGTGAGTACTCTTTTTCTTGTTTTTTTTTTCTTTCTTTCTTTCTTTTTTTTTTTTAACAAAGCACTTTAAAGTACAGAGGGCCCACAGACTGTGCATTTAATTACTGTTCATATTTCATGCCGTCAGGCTGAATTTCATTTAAAAAGAAAATGATTTACCTATCCTTAAAAAGCCTTCTATGCTCTGCTATGGCTGGGTGTGCGGCCACCCCCAGCCCTGCCCACACACAAACACACATGTGCTTTCAGGGGGTCTATGCTTACATTGAAAAAGGCACACACACAAAACACACACGCGCGGTGTTTAGGGCATCAAAGATAATTCTATAAGATGTTCTCTGTCTTTTGTAGCCTTGTTCAGCAGTTGTCAAATGACAGCCATCCTATGGGGGTATGTAAACACTTTCTGGAAAGATAATACCACATTTGGTGAAAAAGGTTTCCTGGGTTAAGTGGGATTGTGTGGTCTTAATTTGCTGGCATCTCCAACTGCAGACAGTGTGCCTCTTTTCTTTGTAAGTCATGGCAGGTGGGCAGCTGCTGGTTCTGCCTGCGTGTCCTCCTTGTTGTCTCCTAGATTCAGTGGAGAGGTAGATCTGGTCCTCCAGCAGCAAGGCAATGCCTTTTCTGTTATCTAATCACAAGATGCATCCCTCTAAGGTTTCTGGATAAGATTTCAAAGGTGTGTCAGTCACAGCAGCTGCGGCAGGAACCATTGACCAACCCTTTCCTCCACAACAGTTAGGATAGCGTTATTTCTACAGCACCAAGTGGCTCAGACATAGCCTCTGGGGAGATCTGTCCCCCCAGAAATACTGAAGTCTCAAATTAACAATGCTCTTAAAAATACAGCCTATAAGCGTGTGTAGAAAAATGGATGCTTTAATTGGAGTAATAAAAACCTAATCTATTGTTACGTTAATTTGTTAATCCTTGTCTTTTCTTTGAACACAGAATCCTGTCAGGCTGATGGGGGCTGGTACCTCGTACAGGCCTGTGCAACTAGACAGTTAAGAGCCTGTAGCTCTCCCTCCTACAGAGGAATCCATCACTGAGTTTCAAATTAACTTTCTAATTACAATGGTGCTGTTTTCCAGGAGGAAGAGGGGAATACTATGGGGTTTTCTTCTTTTATCCAAAAAACGATGCTCGACCTTTGCAACAAAGGCTAAAACCAATTCCAGCTTCATGCTCAACTGTGACTGACCATGAGGAATTCCTTAGCCTCCTCTACCTCAGTTCAGTCCATGAAGAAGATAATTCGTTCAAAGGGCGCTTACAAAAACTAGATAAAATAATATTGTGAACATCGGACAATGAGCGACAGTTGCTTAAAGCAATGTGCAGTTCTATAAAGACTCCCCAGTGGGCTCTCTATGGTCAGACCTGAAAAGCATCCCGAAGTCACCATGCTACCTAACTCGATCTTGGCATCACCGGCTGGTGATACAGAGAATCTGATTGCAATTTTCTTTCACGGAAAGGTGTTGGGTGGAGAAGACAGAACTATATTCTCAAGTTTCAGCTCCTGAAAATGTCCTCAGAGTGTTAGTGAGCGGAAGAAATGATGATATACACGCAGTTTTTGCCAGATTCCTCCTGCAAATCCTGTCAGTCCCGGAAGTAGGGTGGATATGGGGAGGTAAAGTTTAGTCAAGTGATAAGCCCCTCATATGTGCAGCAAAATCTCCTGATCTGAAAAGACTATTGTGATAGTTAATTTTCATTGTCAGCCTGGCAGAATTTAGAGTTCCCAAAGAAGCTCTGTGAGGGAGTTTCTGGCGAAGTTTAAGTGAGGAGAACCATCCTGGGGGCGGGTTCCAGACAGGCTAAAGAGGGAAAGGCAAGCCTAGGCCCAGCATCCATCTCTTTCCACGCCCAGCTGTGTCCCGACTGTGTCCAGCCGTCTGCACTTTCTGCCATGCTCTTCCACCATGCCGGCTGCTTCCCACTTACACCAGGAGCTGAAACACACCCCTCTCCTTAAGCTGCTCTGTTAAGGATTTAGCTAGAGCAATGAGAACACTGGGAATGTATTATGAATATACCAAGATAACAATTTATTTTCCTAAAATAATACTTTTCTAAAACACATTTCAAAGTCATTGACTCTGGGCATTCTGTTGCTGGGAATTACAGGACATCTTTTAGATCTCACTAATGGAAACTTTGAAACAGTTGTTGCACTCAATGGAAAACTCAGGGCCTAGATGGATGGGTAGCTGCCACCTGTAGCCAGCCGGCCTGCAGTTGGTCATGGAAAAACAAAGGGATGCAGTCCAAATGGACTCACAAGAGTCTTGTGCAAATATTCGCCTTTAGAAACTTCCAGAGTAAGTCCAAGAAATAGCCACTACATTCTGCTCTCAGATAAATGCCAAAACTAACAGCAATTAATATGCTTCATCATGGGGTCTCCTGTGCAAAACAGGACTTACTGAAAAAGTCAATAGTGGGGGCCAGACAGATGGCAGAGCTGATAAGAGCCCTTGCTTTTGTAGAGAGCTGGAGTTAGGGTCCTATGTTAGAAGACTCCTAGCCCCATCCCTCCAGCTTCAGGGAATCCAGTGCCCTCTTGGGCCCTCCATGGCACCTACACGAGCACGTGAGTGCGCACACACACACACACACACACACACACACACACACACACACAAATAAATCTTTGAAAAACTAACGGACCATATGCCAGGAGGTGATCCATCACTAATTCCTAGTGTGCCTCTGTGTAGGTCCTACCACTTTCTTGATACAATGATTAAAGTCCAGAAGCCCTGGATCCCAAAACAAACTGAAGAGTCTATGTAATTTCTTAACTTTTTCAACTGGGAAAAAATATCCAGAAGATAAACTCTCCTACTTTAGTAGTTGTAAGTGTACAATTTGGACACCTTAGCATACATTCATGGGTATACAACCATCACTAATATCAATCCAGAATATTTATATCACAACAAACTGAAATTCTACACTTTAAACTCTAATTTCTCCTTTCCCCCTACCGCCAAGCCCCTAGTGCTCATTCGCTGTTCCACTGACTGTCCCTGTGCACTTACCTACTGCAAGCGCCTTGTATATGTTAAATCAGACATAATCATATGTTAAATCAGATATAATCATGATCCTTTGGTGTCGGCTTATTTCACTTAACATAGTGCTTGCAAGGCTCACCCAGCTGTGGCATGAGGCTGGAATGCCTTCCTTATAAGGCTGTGTAACACTCCCTGGTGTGTTCACACCATGTTTTATTTGCAGGTTCATCTGCTGGTGGAGACCAGTGCCGTTTCCACAGTCTCGGCTGCTGCCTATAGTGCTGTTAGTAACACTGGGTTTTAAGGCTGAAGTCTGTAACTATCGCCAAGAGTCAATGGGAATCCGAACTCAAACGGCTTCTGACAATAGCCTATCTGTCCACTGCAGGCCCATGTCTTCAGTTGACTAAGTCAGGAAGAGCGAGTCAAGATCCCTTTATTTCCTTTGTGCTCTACACTGCCAGAAGACATTCAGCTCTCTTCTGATGAAGCCGCTTCAGTCTTTTGGGATCAATTACTGAGTCAAAATCCCCCTTCACCACACACTGATCTGGAACTCACTTGGTGCTAACTAAGGTCAAACAATGTGTTTCTGGGGCTTTTCTGTACACCAGCCCCTCTGTACTGCCCAGGGCGTCAGACCAGTGTACCCTGACTACTAAGGGATTCTGGCCAAGGCGACAGCAAAGGCCCACATTCACCTTGTGGCTGGGGTGGGGGGGGGGGGCATGGACTTTCCACACTTCCTGTTTCTAGCTCCCAGGTGGCACCTGTCACCGTGGTGCTGTCTTGACTTTCTCAGGTTTGCTTTTGAGCCTCTTTGCTTCCCTCCTCACCCTTGCGTGAAGGTTTATCAGAGGAAACACTTGCCCTGCCAAGGATGGCCTCCATGCTGGGACAGATTAATCCAAGTTGAGTGAATTTCCTCCAAGGAGGACACTAATTATTACGAAGGCACTTAGAACACAATGCGAGCTGACATCTTCCAGACCATTCCCTGCCAGCTCGGCATTGTCTTAGTGTCAGACCCTGTCAGTTCCCAGCCTTAATTACATCCTGTTTACAAACATTAGGCCTGACTTCAGATGAAGCCCTAACAGAGGTTGACAAAGGTCAGGGTCACATGGCTAGGATGTTATCTGTCTGTACTGGGCTCCGATAAACTAGAGGGAGCCGGGTGATGCCAGAGATAGCTTCAGAGCACAAAAATGCAGGGGGGCGGGTGGGGGGCCATCACTGGATATCTAATCTCCTTGGACACATTTTCATCCTGGCTGCTCAGCACTGGGGCAGCAAGAGGGAATCCATACTGAAGGCCAGACTGGTGCTCCCTGATATCTGAAATCCCTGAGGGTGGACAAAGGTGTTGGGAAACCTACTGTCCCAGGAAGGCCTGTGTCATCCTAAGTAGGAAAAAGCAAACATGAAGCACAAAAAAAGAACAAGACTTAAGTCCAAGAGGGGATGGAGGCCTGGTTTGTTTCTTATAAACCTCGTTATTTTTTTTACTGTGTGTACATGGGGTTGGGGGTGGGGGGGCTTGGCTACATATGTGTGCGTGTGGAGACCAGAGGACAGCTTCCAGTGTCCTTCCAAAAGAGCTTCCCACTTGCTACTTTGCATTTGAAAAACAGTCTCTCCTTAACCTGGAGCTCATCTAGTAGGCTCGGCTATCTAGCCAATGAGGTACCAAGGCCCAATGGTCCTTCTGCCCTCATCTTCCCGGCTCACAAGTGCTTGCCACCATGCTCAGGAAATCAGCTTTTCAGGCCTGCAGTTAAAGTTCTTCTCTGACTGAACTAATTCCCCAGTGGTCCTTGTTATTTTTGAAATGTTTTTATGTTAGGGTCAGTAAGCAGATTATTCTGAAGGAGGAGGAGAAGGAGGAGAAGGAAGAGGAGGAAGAGGAGGAGGAAGAGGAAGAAGAAGAAGGAGGAGGAGGAGGAGGAGGAGGAAGAGGAGGAGGAGGAGGAGGAGAAGAAGAAGAAGAAGAAGAAGAAGAAGAAGAAGAAGAAGAAGAAGAAGAAGACAACTTAGCTTTAAGTAAATTATATGTGCTAAATTTATAAGTAACAAACTAGATATACATTAAATTTCTTTTCATTTCAACCGGTTAAAATAATAGATAATATCATAAGTCATGATCATAATATTTTTAGGTTATAACCTCATTGGTCCCTTGTCAAATTTCTATATGTACAAACAGGGGAACACTAGCCTAATTAAATGGGGAAAGTCAACATAAAAGTAAATTTTCTCACCCCCAGACTAGGCACTTGCCCACATTCTAGAAAGTTAGCCTTTCTTGTCTGTATTGCCTTCTTTATATCCATATGAACACTAGTCACTAGACACTGGTTTAGCCTCACCGTTTGCTCCCTTGACAAACCCTACCCCAACCACCTGCTATCTTTTCCTGTGATGGCTCCCTATCTTACAACACTTCAATTTCTTTAACTATTCCTCTCTAGAGACACTGCTCTAAGCCTTGAAATTCCCATAATGATCACAAAAGCGTGCAGATGTAATCAAATAAACTGCTTAGGTCTTACGCATTTGGTTTTCTTGCAGTATCAAGACTTTTTCTGTGCTTGGCCATCTCACATCGGAGTCCAGTTCCAAGCTGTTCACAAGGCTGCCTCCATAAACACACTCCTTGACTAAAAGGACAACAGACAATTTTGTTTTAGCTGAATTCCTAGGCTAAGACTGTTCTTAGCAATGATCTCTATAGTGTTTCTTATCTTTTCCACCTTTCCACACATCATGTCCTATGCCACCAAGACCTAAGCCAGGTCAACTACTTATCACTTCCCAAGTTCATGTATCCCCAGAGCTTTGATCTATTGCCACCAATGGACAAGTCTGCATTTTCCAGGTTTAGCTTTAACTCCTTATCTCTCTTTCTTCCTCAGCTCTATCATGTGTATCAGTAACACACTGTCCATCCCGACACAAAGAAGCTGAGGCCCAGTCACTACCAGGGCTTTCTTCCCAGCCCTCTCATCCTGGATAGAAGAAGCACCGTTCTCCTGATCCCCAATCTTCGGAGCATCCTTTTTTCAGACCCAGAACTTCATTCTGGTGGGAGCCCCATCTTGTCCATTCTTCAAGGCAATATCACCTGAGTCACAGACACAGATGTTGCTCAGAACATCTGGTGAATAAGCAGATTGAGGGCAGAGAAAACAGCTCAGGGGGTTCAAGAGTCTGGATCCCCAGCATCCATTTTTTAAGAGGCGGGGTGGTGTTTCATGCTCTATACTATGCTACATGGGGGAGGCAGGTTGTACAGACAGAAGCCTGGGGCTTCTCTGTCAGCCTAGCCTGTCAGTGGGCTCCAGGTTTAGTGAGGGATCTTGTTTAAGAAAGAAAAAAATGAGGAAGGGCATTTCATGACACTCTTCTTCAGCCTCCAACTCTTAAGTTCTTTTTTGGTGTGTGTGGGGGGGTGAGATTTACCACGTATCCCCAGACGTTCTGGAACTCACAGAGATTCCCACCTACTCTGCCTCACTAGTGCTGGGATTAAAGGTGTACACCACCACACCCAGCCTCGGCTCTGATTTCTTTTTACCCTCTCTTCCGCAATGTTCCCTAAGCCTTTGGAGGTTGGGGATGACACAGATAACCCATTTGTTTATTTGCCCCTTATTCTCCGAACTTTGGCTAAATATAACTTTCTGCATTAACCACAACCTATACAAAACTGAGCTTCTTTGTCCAGAGCTGATAACTTTGTCCAGAGTCTATGGGTATAAACACAAATATGGAAAAGGCTCCCCATTCAAGTAAGACATTGATGTTGCAGCCATGAGCACACAGTGGCTATGTTTATCTGCACAAGTCCTTCAACTTTCTATCATGGAGAGAGGTTCCCATGAAGCCTCAGCCCTTCTGAAAAAACCAATGACTGTTAAGAGTGGCTGAAGGAGAGGACGCCATTTTATCTAGTTCTGTAGCCACTAGAGAGGAGATGGGAAACAGCTTAGAGGAAAAGGAAGGTGACGCCAGAGGGTAACAGGAGAGTAACATAATCACAGAACTCTGCATCTGTGACTGAAGCTGCCAAAAGTACAGAAAAGTGATAGGGAGCAATAAAGAAAGATACCCAGGGTCAAGTTGTGACCTCTACAGGCAAATGCATGTGTATGAGCGTGCATGCACACACATATGCACAACCATATCCATCATCAATCAATCAATAATAAACAAACAGATGAAAATCGCAATGAGTGAACCCATAAATTTATAGACAGATTCTGTAAAGTCACTAGTCTTATCATTTCTTTCTCCATAACATCTCAGTTCTGTTCCTCACTTCCTCCCTGACTAGCATCCCCATTTTCAAGACTTCCAAGAGTTTGTATTAACACAATTATGGTTGCTTTCGATTCCTTGTCTCCCCATCTAATCCCTCCCAACCACAGTTAGAAACAGTAAAAGCAGTCATCGATAAGCATGGTGTTCAGTTTTACCTAAAAACGCCGGCCCTTTGCAACCATCCTCCGGCATAGTCTACCTTGTCACATGAAAATGTCAAGTAGCTCTAGGCCCAGGTTCAGCTCCTGCCAAGTGTGACTTATTCTCTTCCCCCAGGATGACAACGCAACACTGTTAACTACCTTTGAACTGTCATCCTCAGAACAGGTGTGCACCCCGGAACACTCTGTGGTCCAGACCAGCTTTCCTAACTCACGGGAGATTATGTCATGAGGAACCAGATCCAAGGTTGGCATAGAGACGGGTTACAGTCTTGCTGCTCGTGCAGGGAGTCCATAACGCAGTCCTCTGCCCACCAAGTAGGATGTGGAGTTCTCTGACAACAAATGACTTTACAGCGGTAAAACCGAGGTCAAAGTCAAAGTGAATCAAAATCCCAGGTGTGGAGGATTCAAGCTGCTGCGCTCACTGGGATGAGCTGTAGGGTGCTGAAGGTCGCTGAAAGCCAGCAACATCATATTTTAAGATGTTTCCACTGTACAACTGTCCAGTCCATCTTTTCTGGGCTGTCCATCCAGTAGTGAAATGGCCAAGAGGAGTATTTATCAATTAGCAGTAGGACTAGACACGGAGGGTCAAGACAGGGGGAGAAAGGAGGACAGGAGGAAAAATGAAGAGAAGAAGGACTCTTTTCTGCCAAACCTGGAGGGAGCGTGATAAAGCTGGCTCTCTGCATGCATTACAAAAGCATTTGAGTACTAAATACGGTTTAAAGATGGACGATAATCATCTGTTATCCGGGTCACATTGACACATTAATGGCTCTGTTTGTAAGTCCTAAGACAAGATTAATAATTAAGGGCTTTAAAAACATCAGGCCCGCTTGCAACCTCTTCCCTCCCCTGAAAAATAACCATCCTGCCATTTGTCAGGGGTTGTTTTCTGCTGTCCACGTTCATAACTTCTGTCTTGTGTACAGCTTACTGCCCCGTCAGAGCTGGGTAACAGCCCTGGCTAGTTTCTCTGGAAATATACCCCGATATTTCACAACAATCCCGTCTGCAACGGCATGTTTTACTAATCCAAACAAGACAAAAATCTAGTTTGATGAGGAAAAGATTTAAAAGGGCCAGGAAGAAACCATGCCAGTATCCCAGCTCCTACTTTGGTATTTGGGCACGAGTAAAGGCCTGAAGTTCAAGGGATCTTCAGAATCGCTAACGCCAGGAAAGAGACTCTTTCTGAACAAGACAAAAAAAAAAAAAAAAAAAAAAAAAAAAAAAAAAAAAAAAAAAAAGGCACTGGCATAACCTCTATAGCAATTAAGCACAGACTCATAAAATAGCATTTTGAAAATAATTTATGTTGCCAACTTCCCACAGCCTTGTTTACAGCAGACAGAGGGGCTGGGTGGAGGCAGAGACTAAGGATTTAGCTTGCAAAAAGCAGGGAGCCAGAGAAGGAGGCTCTGAAGGTACAGAATGGAACAGGAGCCCTGAGCACTGGGGGGGGGGGGGGGGGGGGGGGGGGGGGGGGGGGGGGAGCAAGGGAGAAATGGGTGGAAAGCATCTCTGCCTGCTCACACTGCCCAATGAGGTGTCTGGCTCCCAGACAACACTATCTGTAATTTAATAAAGTTAAATTCTTTAGTATGGAAATGCCTTAAACATGGACTGGGTACAGAAGCTGTCCTCATTCCCTTCCTCGGGACAGTAAGGGACCTTTCTGAGTATCAGCATCACTGGGAAATATGGGAAGGCTGGGGGGTGGGTTGGACACTGTCATGGAGCCTCCTATATATCAGACTCTGTATGTCACTCTCTTAAAATACCTGAGAGCTGCTACATTTAAGAATCAATTTTCCGTAATATTTAATTCAACTCTTAAAATAACTAAGCACAAAGAATATAATATTTGGGCCTCTTTGGTCAGTAATAAAAAAAAGTTTTTAACAGAGATTTCAGCATAAAAACAGAGGGAAAATGGAAATCGGGGCTGTCTATGGGAGCCCCCCCATATGCCACAGCTGGAAGAGCAGTTGCCTCCTGCGACTGCCAGGACAGGATCAAGCAGAGCCCCTTCCCGAAAGGACCCACCTCACCTTTGGTTCCAGCACCAAGGCTGTTCTCCCGGGTCCGTCTGCTCCTCTGTCCTTCTAGTCAAAGGTGCAGAGCGGGGAGGAGAAGCCAAGAGGAGCTGCTAGGGGACCTTGCCCCAGGCCAGACCCCAGGAACAATATTATTCTATGCTCCTATGACAGCCCCACTCACTCGCTCCATTGCGCCGGCCCATATTTTGGGCAGCTGGGAACAGGCCAACTCCAGCAGGGCCTGCAGCCTAGACAAACAGCAGTCATCCTTTATTGATACAAAGTAAATACTCAGTGCCACCATACAAAGTAAATATTATTATCTCCATTTTACAGGGGAGAAAATTAAGGTAATCTATTTAGCAGGTTATGGTTAGGATTTTAACCTCAGTTTGTCTGACTCCAAGACATTAATTTTTTCAGGGAGCATGGTTTCCCCCTCAACCACACTAGTCTGCCTCCTAAGTCCTACCTAAGCTCAAAGAATCAAGAGGAAATATAACAAAGTGTTCTCTCTCACATTCAAACAAGGCATCTGGAAATGAAATCCTTTGTGTGCACGGGCTTTAATAATTGAAGCTCAGTCGTTTGAAATTTGAAAACGAAAATGTGAATAGTAAAGTAAAAGCGTCCTACCAGCCTCTCATCCCATCACATTCTACACACGCTCACACACACACTCACACACACACACACTCATACACACTCACACATATACACTCACACACACATACTCATACACAACACACTCACACACATATGCATTCACACACTCATACACACATTCACTCACACACTCACACACACTCAAACATTCACACACATACATACACATTCACACTCACACCTCACACACACACATATACTCATACACACACATTCACACTCACACCTCACACACACACATATACTCATACACACACATTCACACTCACACACATATACTCATACACACACATGCACACCACATGATACATGTACAAATAAATGGTGTTAAACAGAAGTTCAAAATGATAAGTATTTAAAGAAAATAACTAGAAATTTGGCTACTACCATTTGAACACTAAATAATCCTCAGGCTCGAGCTTTTGACAATCAAGCAGCGGGATGGGGTGTACTTTAGTCGGCAGAGTGCTTGCTAGCGTGCGGAAGGCTATAGGTTCCTTCCCAGACTCCATTCACTGATGGTGGTGACTTTGTATACAGCCCCAGCACATGGGAGGTGGAGACAGGAGAACCACAAGCTTACCATCACCCTCAACTACAAAGCTGGTCCAGCCAACATGAAATCGTGTCTAACGTTTTAACAAATATGCTTAAGTGAAAAGGAGCAAATTATGATTTTTATATATTATTATATACTAATATAATTCTCACTAGCATCCAGTAAAAAATGTCCTGTATTGATATCTAAAATATGAGTAAGATATTAGATATCTGTGCCACTCGCTGTCGAAAATGCACACACACACACACTGATCGTATAACATGACTTAAACTGACCCTCAGCAAAAGTTAAGGGAGTGCCGTTGGTTAAGAAAAAAGGGAATCATTTTCTTCTAAATTGGCCCTGACTGATTTTTATTCGTATCAGGCAAGTAAAAGAACTTGATTTCGCCCATCTGCTTTTCCAGATCTGTCACCTTCCCCTTTTAAACAATAAACATCTACTGTTCAGTTGACATTCGTGATGACTGTGCTACAGAAGCTCCGTGCAGAAATACACTCGCTTAGCTCAGAGATTCACCGCAGCCTCCCACACCGTCCGTCAGTGTCACAGACCACATCTGGGTCTGCCTCCAGATCATGCCAAGACTCACTGCCCTGCAGAACTTTTCCCACCGTCTGCTGTCTGCGTGGACTTGGAACATAGACAGTCTACGTTTTCACCGTCAAGGACATGCAGATCTTCCTGACTATCTCAGGGAATTCGTCTTCTCCTTGGTCCAGTTTCTTAAGAGCTAGCTAGCTCTCAGAGTAACTGGACCCTAGTTTCCTTAGATCATCAAAGCATCCGAATTCATAATCAGGCTACACTTTCAAAAAGCTAGCAACAGCAGAAAAAAATACTGCAATATTCAGGTAAATGAAAACAGTATGTGTGGGGTATCAGGAAGTGGTCTCATGGCACAAGCAATAGGAACCTTCTCAGGTCACCAAACAACTAAGACACTTAAGATTAGCCAGCCAGTGATCAAAACAATCATCTAAAATACCATGAGCTGTGCAACAAAGCTAGAGTAATAAATACATAATAAATAAATAAACAAATAAGTAGACGATAGATAAATGAGCAATTATAATCACCGTTGCCTTGGCAGGAAGCCGTGGGGACGAGCAAGAACTAAATGATGAAGGGGCCATTGTCGCCTCTTAAATCTTGGTGACTACTTCCAGATGAGCTGCTTGGCCTAGAGAGGAAATGAAGCTAAGAAATTCTCCCCAGCTGTTGAATTTCAGTGAGAAATTTACTGTAGTGGAGGCTCATTCACAAGAGGATGGATTTATCTAAGCACTGTAATTTTGTTGTTACATTCAGGCAGATTATACCTCCTAAATTTGTGCATACTAACCCAATTTGCACTGTAGACATTTTGAATTATGGGGAAAAAAACAGGTTACCACTTGACTGTCCTACGACTAGTATCTAGGGAAAGAATCATCTCCAGGGGATTATACAAATAGACTTTTTCTTCTCAAACCAGCCAAAAATATACACTGAGCCCTAAAATGTTTCAACAGTCTATTAGACAGAGGGGGAAAGCTCTCTGGAATTACAGTTATTTTCAAAACATTAGCAGTTCCAAGGAAGAATGTAGCTCATAAAAATGTCCCCAAACGATAACAGGTCAATGAGAGCCCAAGGAATTCTATCCGTTCATTTAGTTAGGCACCTACAAAAAAAGATATAAAAAATGCTTATCCTTGAGGAATTTATATATCCCAACAGAGAAGGAGGACACCAGGTATCTAAGTATACAGAACAACTTAATAAAAATTGTGTGAGGAAAGCAGCTGGCAAGTGTAGTCCCAGCAACCTCCAAATTAATTTAAAGGCACCTAGATGCTGTTAGGGGTGGAAGTACCCTCAAATAGTTCATTTAAAATAAAGTTTGGAAGCACTGTTGCCGGAGGTCTGGGCCTCCCATCCATCTAGCACTGGATTCACTGTGGGATCTGGCCACCAAGTTGAAAAAGAAGGCAGCCAGAAGCAGCTCAGCCCTCATAGGTTCATACTCCTGGTTACTTACATATCTATGTACATACGTTTCATCTTTTAATTTTCACTTGCTTTCTGCTCTTTCCTTTTCTTTTCCACCGTGCTTCTCGTGTCCACAGTCACACAGTCACTCCAAGAAAGAATCGGTCCCTCTTAAATCTGGATGACAGAGTGACAAACTCTTTCCTTTTTCCCTTTCTGTAACTGATAGGGGGGAAAATGGGACTAAGTAACTAAGTCTAGAATAGGAGTTCTTTTTTTAAAAAAGGGAGGCAGGTAGACACCAACCTACCCTGACCCTGAACAGTTTTAAAAACAACTGTGATGGTCGACACAGAACCTCAATACTGAAGACTTGGGCTAAGGGAGGCGCCATTGGCGAAGGTGTGGCAAAGCTGGGGGCCCGAGTTCCATCCCCAGAGCTCACATCAACTGGAGCAAGTCAACACTAGTGTGCACCTGCTTCCCAGAGCTGAGGAGGGTCAGACAAGCAGAGCCTTGAGGCTCCTGGCCAGTCCATGTAACTGGATCAGGGAGTTCTAGGCCAGTGAGAGGCTGAGGTGGCCAGCGAGATGCCTCTAAAAACCAAGTGGGGAGGGGAAGGCCCTTGAGGAACTATTGTTCTGAAGCTGATCCCTGGCCTCCATATTCAGGTACATACACATGCACATACACCCCACATGTATAACATGTACACACAGATACATATACCCCACATGTATAACATGTATACACAGACACATACCCCCATGTATAACATGTATACACACACATATACACACCACATGTATAACATGTATACACAGACACATACACCCCACGTGTATAACATGTATATACAGACACATACCTCCACATGTATTACATGTATACACATGCACATATACCCCATATGTATAACATGTATACACACATACACCCTACATGTATAACATGTATACACATGCACATATACCCTACATGTATAACATGTATATACATGCACATATACCCAACATGTATAACATGTATACACATGCAGAGAAAAAAACCTAGAGAACTATATCACATGAGACCTTAAATACTTGTTAGAATGAACCTCATCCAGCACTCTGAACGCCAGTGATCTGTGAGGGCCTGCCATTAGGCTTTTGCCGTGTTGAACGTGGTAAGACGCAGACACATGAACTGTGCACAGAGGTACTGGCTAAATGGAAACGGGCTAAGCACACCAACTTGCATACAAGCGCCCAGCTGTGTAGATTCTCACTCAAACTAACTGGCGCATCTTCACTTTTCCAAGTCAGGAATCCAGGGTCGTTCCAGTCATAAAACAGCGTGGTACGCTCCTGTGCGCTTGGTTCTAGAATGTTCAACTTAGCCCCTGACTGTTGGCAGAGGCGTCCCTTTTAGAAGGAATCCTTCATAAATAAAGATGAAGGAAGACAGGGTTCAGCGTTTCCGGCTCACAATGCCAGGTGCTTAAACAGATGAGAAACAGCTCAAGGATATGGGGGCTTTAAAACGCAAAACCTCCTTCTCCCCACCCCCACGCCTTTTGCTTTTGGACTGCTGATTGAAGTGGCCATGCTGACTTGGGGCTGTTTATCATCCAGCTCTGAGCCTAGCAAATATGTTCCTGGAGATGGCCTCTCAACCCACTGAGACTTGGTGCTCAGGTGGGCTTGGCCGTGATCTGTGTCGCCCAGACTCCCAAAGGCAGCATATGATGTAAGCCTGGACAACAGGAACGTTTCAGCCATGACCACTGTGGATGGTTCAGGGCTGGGAATGGGACCCACGCCAGGCCACAGTCTATGTCCCGCACTTCCATGGAGATTACTGGGAGAGAGGTGAGCTCTTCTTGTTACTAGCTAGGAGCTTCCCGGAATGATAACCAAAAGAGAGATGACTTGAGAATGCAAGCCACGTGAAAGAATCCCAAGGGCAGAAGGGGAAAGGGACTCGGAGCCATCATGACATCAGAGTCCTGAATTCAGCACTGTTGGCGCCAACCTACCCTGAGCCTCACAAGGAAATCTGAATTGCATTTTTGTCTTTTGCAAGCACAAGTATTTTAACCTAGTATATTAATTTCCCTGATTCTAGTCTGTTCTCAAGTACCACCTCCCTGGACCTCTAGGACAAAGGACTACCCGAGTTGAGAACCATAACAACCAGAGGCAGCTCAACCCTCACAGGTTCAAAGCCTTGATTGTTCAGATAGCCACATGCATCCATTTACACTTGCTTTCTGCTGTTGCATTTTCTTCTCCACCATGCTTTCCATGCCCACAGTCAATCCACGAATGTATCAATCCCTCCTAGGCCCGGCAGCCAGGGGCAAATTCTTGCCTTTTCCCCTTTCTGTAACTGATAGGAAAGAAATGGGACTATGTCCCTAAGTAAACATCAGGACTTTCTTATTCTTATTTTTTTAACAAAACCATTTTGGATAGTATGTGCCTAGTTTTAAAAACAATTGCTTTGTTCTACTTAGAACCTTAAACCTAAAGACTCTGGGCTTGGGAGATAGCTCAGTTGGTAAAGATGTTGTTGAACGAGCCTGGGAGCTAAAGTGCATCCCCAGAAGCCACAAGTAGATTCCCAAGCCTCCCAGACACCTGCCTAACCTCATCAGTGGGTTCTAGGTCTTGGTCTCACACCTTCTTGAGCCACCTTCTCTCTAAGCCTCCCTTGGCTTGGAAAGAAGACAATAACTATATTCTTCCTGTCTAATATTAATATGGCTCTTACCTGGAACAGCGTGAACACTAGCAAGTCAGATCGATAATATAAAGGCATCTTGACAAGTAAACAACATCCTCATGCCTAAAATGACATTATTTGTTTAAAATCCTGGTGATATCTCCTTTCTCATCACAGTTATTTTCCCCTTCTACTTTGTCAAGTATCAATTCAGGTCACTACCCAGAGGACTGTGTTATCCAGTTCTCTAATCATTGTTGTAAAAACTTAAGACCTTAATCTAAAAAAGGAATCAATGGACATGGTATGTAGGAAAGCAGAAAATGTATGTGATATGGTCTAGCAAAAATAAACTTTAAAGTCTAGCTCTACCCTCTCCCACCCCACCTGTTCACCCTCTCCCACCCCACCTGTCCACTCTCTCCCACCCCACCTGTTCACCCTCTCCTACCTCATCTGTTTGACTTTTGGAAATCGGGTAATAATTGAGATTTGGGTTACTAAGGTGTTTAGCACAGACAAAATAATTGAGCTTTCAGATTGCTGTAAAATTAAAGTATGCACACAGGATGTGGCAGGCAGATGACAGTGAGAGACACTACAGTCACTATTGGCATGAGCAAGAATCAATGAGGAAACAGTTACAAACCTAAAAGTATGGACAGAGCTCATACAACAAGACAGAAATGACAGATGAATTCAGCCACAAGAAAACCACAGACTGGCACCGTGGTCCTGAAGCCAGAAGCTAGAACCAGCCCCAGTACCTTCTTCTAGCCCTGAGCTATGCTGTCTCTTAAACGGCTTTTGAGATACCTCTCTGTGAGCGACTGAAGTTCTATGGAACATTGTCTAAAATATAAATAAAGAACTAAAAAATAAAGAGCTCTGTGTCTTTATTTTTGTGGCCCTGTCCCTTAGGAAATGGTCAGCGAATGCTTTCTGTGATCTGAACATTGCTGTCTTTTATCCCGATGTCCACTTCTAAGGATGGGCAAAATCATCAGAGCCCTGAGCATATTCAGCATATACATGCCCGCCAGAATAGCCATCTCTAAATCCTGCTTATTTGTAGTGTGTGTCTGGGGTGGGGTGTGCACACACAGCGTCTATATTATACGCATGTGTCTGTGCATGCATGTGGAGACCAGAAGTCACCTAGGTGTGGCTTCTCAGGCACCACCGCCTTCTATTCTAAGACAGGGCGTCTTACTAGCCTGGAATGCACATACTCCATTGGGTTGATTGCCCAGTGAGCCCCAGGAATCTGCCTGTCTCTGCCTCCTCAGTACTGGGATAACAAGCGTGTACCATCATGCCTGTTCGGTTTGGGTTCTGGGAATCATCCAACTCAGGTTCTAATGCTTTCCAGGCAAGTGATTTGCTGAGTGAACCATCTCTAGGAGGTCCATGTTGGTTCTGGTGATCTTCCAAGATGTCCCCATATACCTGCAGACCAGTGTCCCGAGAGTTCATCAGAAGTGCATGCTCTCAGGTTGTTCCTAAGACCTACCGAGTAAGAACTCCTGTGGCTGGGACCTAAAAATCTATGCTTTCGGAGGAACCATGAGCCCAGTGCATGCTAAAATTGGAGAAATTTTAAGTAGAACCTTAATGTCCTTGCTTTAAAAACATAAGGCCGTGTAAGCAAATATTTTAGCATTTCAGTGTGCAGGGGCAAGGGCAGGCTACAGTTACAGCTGCATTTTTTTAATCACACAGTATCTCTGTCGGGCTTCCCATGGCAAACCAGCGCAAAGATCTCTGCTAAGTATGCACTGTCCAAAACGAATGGCCTTGCAAAACCCTGGTTTCATTCCTTAGGGTCCACATGCTGTTGGAACTATCACCACTCTCATGTCCCTCAGGGCTCTAGGGCATCCTGTAGGGGTACATGGAGCCCTATAAATTCCCATTCTGTGCCAGCTATCATCGGTAACTGGACAACAGACTACATGCCTATGGGCAGTGGTTTATAGGGACCAAACCCACAGCTCCAAAACACACTGGAATTATCCTCATTAGAGCCACTGTGTGAGTTATGACCCCAGGGGATAAGCCGGGTCAATCTGGGATTTGCTTAGATGGTCTCAGCTCTGGCATTAAATCTGGCATCTTGATTCTGGGTATTTATAAGACTTTACACGTGCTCATACACATAGAAACACAAGAGAAAGCTGGGCAGAACAGAATGTGGCATAGATATGGTTGTATAAATCAATATGGAAGAGGGAAGGAAGAAACGTGTAGCCAAGGTGACCATCGTCTACTGATGGACAGGGGACCACCTACGACTGGTCAGATTTTTAAAGTTATGCACTGATACAGTGAAGAAAGTCAATAATTGCTATATAAAAATTGTCCCATATCCTTACTACTTGTAAAGTTCCCAGTACTTGTTGCCAGCCCTAGCATTGGAAGACTTGGAAGGCAGGAGCCCAATTGTCAATACCTGGAAGACTGTCAATACCTGGAAGACACCTTAACAGGTATGGGAAGACGGCATTACATCACCTTTCTCTTTAAAGTCAGTGATAAAGTCAGCATGGCTGAACTCTTATCTTTTCTTTTTGTAGAAAATTAACAAACAAAACTGTACTAAGTAGAAAAGCATTCAAAGCTATTTATCCTCCCAGACAAGTCCTGGCAAAACACAAGCTGGGGCCCCATAGATGCCTGCATACTGAAGCTATAGGGCAGCGAGAGGTCTTAGGAAGTACCTCGCTCCTCCTTCTGGGGCCAAGGAAGGCCTCCTTCTGTCAACAGATTTCACAGCGTGGCATTGCAGGGAGAGACAGAGCATCCGCCAGAAGTATCAGTGTCTGTCAGTGGCACAGCAGCCTCCCAGGGGCGATTCCCTCACAAAGAACTTGTGGAAAGAAGGAACCACCTGACTAAATCTGTCATTTTGAACCTCACATGCTTGAGTCAGTACGGCAGGTGTGCAGAAGGCAAGAGCAGATGCTGCACTTAGCCTACTTAGCCCATTGCTAGGCTCTCCAGCATTAGCTAGAAGCATGCCAGGTCCTGTACTCTCCAGCTTCTTTAGACTATTTGTTATCTACTCGATGTTAAAGCAAACAAGCAAACAAACAAAACTACGGCTTTAGCCAGAAGCTGTAAAGAGAGCTGCCTGCTTAGCAAACAAGAACACAAGACCTCTTGCAGCAGCTGTTACTGATGAACAAGACCTGCATATGATTGAGCCATTTAAAGTCTGAGCATGGGTGGGGAGGGGATCATGAACTGCTTCCCCTAGGCAATTGATGGGTGAGTAGGGGGTGGATGGGATTTTCTTCAAGGATCCTGCCCCTGAGAGGCCACCCATGCTCTAGTAGATAGATGGTCCTATACCCATGTATATGCAGGGAGCATTGTGTGCGTGCAGGGAGCACTGTGTATGTGCAGGAAGCACTGTGTGCATGCGAGGAGCACTGTGTACATGCATGAAACACTGTGTATATGTGGGGAGCACCGTGTACATGCAGGGAGCACCATGTACATGCAGGGAGCATTGTGTACATGCAGGGAGCACCGTGTGCATGCAGGGAGCACCATGTGCATGCAGAAAGCACTGTGTATGTGCAGAAGCACCATGTATGTGGGGAGAACCGTGTATATGTGGGAAGCACCATGTATATGTAAGGAGCACTAAGGAGACTCCATTGGAGGGTCTTTAAAAAGAGCACAGTTGGGAAAGGGAAATGGTGGGAAGATAAAGGGAAGGAAAATGAAGGGGAAAAAGGAGAGTAGATTTGATCAAAACACATTATATGCATGTACATGTACAAAATTCTCAAATAGAAACAAAAATCTGAAAAACATGCAAGACACCTAGTTAAATGTGATTGATAAGTAAACAATATTTTTACAAGTTACAGGTTTTTCATGGTATGTAATTATACTTTCTGTTGTAATACATTATATGTGTGTATTTATATAATTAATACTATACATTCACATCATACCTATACTTATGATGTACTAATATAATTATGATATACAAGATGTATTTCTATATGTATATTATATTGTACATGCAGTGTTATATTTTATATATTTTGTTCATATTTCTTGTTTATCTGGAATTCATCTGACTGTGCATTCTGTATTTCATCTGGCGACCTTTTTCCTAAAGCTATCAGTGAGAGACTTTTCTCATAGAAATAAACATGACCTGAATGGAAGAGTGTGCAAGCTTAAGTTTTCCATGTGTGTAGGGTTTCCAGATGTGTGTAGGGTTTCCAGATGCCTAGTGCATCCTCACGACTTCGCTGTGAGGTGGGCCCAAAGTCCTCCTTAATCCCTACTTAGCAAGCATAGACCGCGTGAAAGAGTTGCACAAGGTTACAAAGTAAAGTGAGGCAAGCTGGGATTCAAATCAAGATCCTCTGGTATTTGGTTGGGGGCTTTGTCAATCACTAAGCTAAACAAGTCTAAGAGGAGGAATAATTTAAGAGACTGGCTAGACAACCTCAGTTCAACAAACAGAAATCCCTGGCCCGGTCATGGACACTCCTGCTGCTTCGCCCGTGCACAGTAAGCCGCCTGCGCTCTCCGCAGGCCAAGAGTGCCATTAAGGAATGAAAGCCAATCTAGATTTCACTGGCACATTGGGGTGTGACATTTGCCTTTTCCAGAAACTAAGGTCAGATCAAGGCTTTCAGCTCCAGGACCCCGATAGCATTGTGAGTTAAACCCTGGCAGAGCAAGAGCTAGTGAAAATGGTTCACTGCTTCGCCGACTTTTATTTTAATTATCTTTATGTCTACATCTAGAAATAAAAGTCAGCTCCGAAAAACACTGGAAAATTCTGTAGTAAGGTAAGATTCATTGTAAATACGCGGGGAGGAAACAATTGTGCCCAGTTGTGCCCAATCAGGAGTACTCACTACTCACTGTCCAACACCGGCTGTCTGACCGCAAGCAAAAATCACTTGTTAGAGAACTGAGCCAGTTCTTTCTGGTTTAAAAAGTTAAGACAGATTATGAGCTCAGTCCACCACTGCTACAGTGCCAACTTCAAAACTTCATCTCTTCTCCCACGAAAGCAAATGGCCAGCTGTTGCCCCATCGAAGGAAAATATTTGTGTTTCTACCATCACAGAAACTCACTGATAATTCTCATCTGGTTTCTCATCTTTAGAAGCTGTCCGAGGAGCAGCAACTGCCTCAGACAACTGTCTGAGAAGGACTGGATCAGAAATCCCAAACTGCCCCAGAGCTGTGGCAAAAATAATAATAAAAAAAAAAAAGTCTAGAGATTATTATTGGGTGATGACATTGGAAATAAAAAAAAAAGTATATGGTATTACAGCATTGAGCTATTAAAGTAAGGAATCAATTCAAGGAGACACGCAAAATTTATACACTTTATTGATTTTAAATTTTACACACTCCACTATATGAGTAAATCCTTTGTAGTAATTCGAATACTTTGAAACACTGTAAATAACAAAGATGGTGGGGACTTGAGAACAGCCATTTGTTTTCATACTGAAAGCATACAGCCTTTAATGCATATTAGGAGAAACTGGAGTAACACAGCACCGTAAAGATAAGTCAAGTCAGGACTGGCAGTTTTGTTTTGTTTTGCCTATAAAAACTGAGCGTGTATCAGGGAGTGAAGCAGGTCCAGGTAGCACCGTGCTTAAGGAGAAGCATAATTAAAGTGATCCTATTGTATTACATAAACCCAACATATCCTGTGTACACTCAGGAGCAGGTGGCTCTTTGTGAAGCCCTGGTTATTTACCAATAGCAGTGGAGTTGGCTCACACAGGCGTGAAGACACGAGAGGAAAGTGCTAACAATGGTTGTCTCGGGATCCACCCTTGAGAACTCTGTTAGATCTGAAAAGAACCTGCATTCCATGTATTATCCGCAAATCCAAAGTGCCCACATCAGGTGGTGAATGAGCACACTTCCAGGCAGGCCTGCCAGTAAGACCCGGGGCTCCCAGAGCCCGCTATCTTGTTGAAACCACCTACAAGCCTGGTCATTTCTCATTTCCAACCATAGAGGTAAGATGAAAAGTGACAGACGTGAGGAGGTGGGAGGAGCTTTATGTTTTTATGGCAGTAAGCCCTACTGACACTTAGGGAAACGTTTTGACACGTTCAAGTGTGGGTAACAAATCTGTCCACTGATTCAGAAGCCACGTGTTTACTTAAAGAGGCCTGGTCCAATAAATGAGGATCAAAATCCCAAGTACTTAAGTCCATAAACTGCTCCAAAGTGAAATGCATGCACGAAGAGAACGCGTTCTGACCTCCAGGAGAGAAGCAAAGGCTTTCAGATAAGGGTGCCAGCTTCTTTATCCACTGCTCTCATTTTCATTCAAACCAGGTTTTTGTTTTAAATCTGTGTTTTGCTTTCTTTTAACTCTGAGAAGTCCCAAACCTACCTTTTCTAAGAGTCAAACGTGTGTGACTATAAAGTAATTTTCGTGCTTGGGTAACTAAATACTAACTACTTTTAGCAGTTTCTATTGGCATCCTTTGTGAGCCTACTGAACATGCAGAGCCCCGCCCATGGCTATCTTCGGCTTCTTCCCCTCACTGTCTCTCTCTCTCTCTCTCTCTCTCTCTCTCTCTCTCTCTCACACACACACACACACACAGAGAGAGAGAGAGAGAGAGAGAGAGAGAGAGAGAGAGAGAGAGAGAAAGCTATATAAAATCACGATCCCACACATTTGTAAAGACTTAAGAGAAATATTGGTGATCCTAAAACATTTGGGTGAAAGGAAATAATTTCTTATTTATGAAAAGGGAACAAAAGCTCAGTCTGCCTTTTAATGTATGCTATTGAGAAATCAAAATCACTGCAACTAATACTTGAAAGTTAGTAGCAACTCGTGGGGTCTTAAATGAGAAGGTTTCTCAGAATGGGCTGTCTCTAAAAACAGAGCCTGGTAAAGGCTCTTAGATGAGCCACCAGCATAGGCAACCTCTGTGTGCTGGAGCAGGGGCAAGGGAGTGACTGGGTGGGGGCAGCAGTGACGGGGAGAAGATGCTGAGCAAAGCAAAGAGAGGGAACTCGAAGACCTTGAGTCGCTCATTTGGAAACTTTGTGAGTGACTTTGGACTTCATTAAAGCCCACGTATCACGACGGCAGCATGATCTAACAGTTTGAAAGCATTTGTCATCACTGAAAGAAAAACACCATTTTTAAGGGAGTAAAGAGATTGATGCATCACTGCGGACCACTTAAGCCCCACACAGTCTCAGTCCTTAGTATCAATCTAAGCATGATGACTTTTGCATACGGCGCATAATTAAACATTTTCTTTGCCGGGCTTTCTACAATCCCCAGATGTTTTTCATGGCATCCTCTGAATGTTTTTCTTCATAATTCTGGCCGCCTGCTCCTGGATCTTCAAGTTTGTTTTTTGTTCCTAATATCTTTTCTACAGAGGCTGCATTGTGCCAGGGGTTGGATAAAGCTCTAGGAGTCTGACAGGCAATAGTCAGACAATGAGATACACACACACACACACACACACACACACACACACACACACCAAGGGGTGGGGAGCAGACACAGAGAAAGACAGAGACCCATGTACTCACTCCTGTGTTCTCCTCTCTCATTACGTGTGACCTGCTTTACTGATAGCACCTGGGAAGAAACGTGGTAAGAACAAGACTAGAAGAGGATAGCAGGACCCTGAGTCACAGCTTCCTCTACTTCTGTGGCAAGAGTCCTCGCTCTCTCTCCCAAGTGTGTGTGTGTGTGTGTGTGTGTGTGTGTGTGTGTGTGTGTGTATGAAGGTGCGCGCACATGTATGAAGGTGCCTCTCCATGTATGGGGCGGAAACCATACTGTATGACTTCCTCTTTTAATCCTCCACACTTGTGTTTGTTTGTGTATATAGGTGGGTACACACATGCCGTGTCTGTGTGAAGGTCAGAGGGCACCCTGTGATAATCAGTTCTCGTCTATCTACTGCGTGAGTACCAAGGATTGAATTCAGATCCTCAGGCTTGACTGCCAGTGCTGTGGTACGCCAGCAGCGCCCCTACCCACTGAGTCACCTCCCTGTTCCTGTCACATGCGTTTGGGACACAGCCTCTCGCTAAACCTGCAGTTTACCCTTTCGGCCAGGCTGGCTAGCCTTGAATCCCCTTTCTGCCAATTTCCATCCCAACCACCTCCAGCACTGGGGATTACTGGAGTTCGTTACGGGCACACCACAGTGCTTAATGGTTCATGATAGGTGCGGCGGATCGGAACTCAGGTCCCCAGAAACGCACAACAAGCACCCTCTCCACCGAGCCATCACACGAGCCCTGCTCTCTTTAGAAGGACTTTGCTGACTCAGGCCATCTGTCCGTGGACCTGCCTGTGTGTCTTGTCTGGGAAATTCTGACGGGCACATTTAGGTGCGTGTGCGACAGTGGAGTGGGACGACTTTGGTCTCAACTGCAACACTTTTCCTGACACTCTGGCACTAGACATCCTGTGATTGGCTGACTCAGCCACCTGGTGGGAACAGAGGCTCTTTTTTGGAGCCGTGGTCTATTTTCTAAACAGAACTCCTTCAGACATGACCGAAAGACGGAAACGTTCACCATTCAACTTAGTCAGCCACATTTGAGCTGTAAATTGGAAGCATGTCTACTTTAGGTGGTATAAATGTCACTCGGTATCTAGGAGAGGACATAGAGACGCAGTGGTGACCAGAGACTTGGTATGTATGTCGCCCAGGGCTAGGGCCCATCATCACCAACACAGAACCCAAGAGCCAAGACTCAGAACAGAATAAATCAAAGAGAAGAATGCACCCACGGTTGTTCAGAGATAGCCCTGAATTTGCTATACTCCACCATAAATTTAAACTCTGAAAGTTGACAAAGACAATAAATAACTTTGATTTGAATCATAAGTTTCCTTTAAATTGAGTGTTTGAACTTGGGTCCAAGTTTCAAACTTGGGTTTTTTCAAACGTGTTCCCACACTCTTTCCATATTCGTCATCTTGAAATCTGATGATGTGAATGAAGGGAATGGAAAGAGCGAGGGAACCGCCTTCCTCATGCCGTTTTCCTCATTGAACCGCACTTATTTACAGATGGCCGAGAGGCCGGGGAGGTGTTTGAAACTCTCCGGATGCTGAGATGGGGCCTTTATCAGAGGTTTCAAAGACCTGGTATGCATTTCAGAATTCCGCAGATGATGTGCCTTAAGCAGAAACAATCGCCCTGGAAAGCCTTTGAAAACAGATGCAGGCCAACAAGAGCAGAGGGCACTACCAGGTTTGGGAAACGCGAAGGCTTTCCCTGGTTGGCTGGCAATCGTTGCTGAAACTCCACGGAAACAATGAACAGCCCTTAGTAGCTTCTCTGTGGATGGCTCCCAGTAAATACAAACACTTCTTTAAACGCCAACCCTATATTTGTTTTTTGCACCACCGGAGCTGCTTCAGGAGAATTTATAATGTGGCACATATAACAGAAAAGAAAGTTCTGGAAAATGAAGTGATTGAGTAAAAATTCAAAGTGAGTTTTTCGGAAACATCAATTGATAGCGCCTTAGTTCAGTCGCCACCTAAGCTTCTAGAACTCCTCACACTAGCAAGAGGCTGGAAGAACTGCTCAGCAGTCAAAGTCACAGAGACTCACACGGAAGCTCCTACCCAGGCCACACGCAGCCATACAGTGCAGCCTTGGTGCAAACCCAGAATGCTTGGCCTTCTACAGGTCTTTGGGGCATGAGCACATCTGATCCTCGTACTAAAATTAGATAAATCTCTTCGCCTTGTAAAGATGCATCCATTGAAACAACATGGCAGCTTTTCCTATGTGCTAACCTTATCCTTTAAGTAGAACCAGGAGGCATGACTCCAGCAAGTAAGCAGATCCCTGTCTGTGTGCGTCACACACCCAAGGTAAGAGCAGCTCACCTCATCCTTCCATTCCTTTATGCAGCCTCTTGTAGGTACCACCCACTGCCAGGCATTGTGGAAGGCCCCAGAGAGAAGAAGAACCAGTAGGAAATGGTCTCCCCTCTAGGAGGGGAGAAGGAAGCAAGTGTAACACAAAGATGCTGGAGGTTTTAGCAAGCAAGAAATGGACAGGTATGAAGAGCAAAGTGAGCACTGCTCATTCTGTGCAGAAAATCCCACAGGAGAGCTGCATCGGAGAACAAAGCCGTGTGGAAGGAAAACAGAGACACTGAAAGTTGGGGCTGGAAGGAGGGCATCCTAGGAAGAAAGCAAAGCAACTGGCCTTCAGACATCCCTGACCGTGGTCATCACTTGGCTACATCTCAAAATGCAAATTCAAGAGCTTCATCACCAGATTCTGGTTCTTCTGGTCTCATACAGGGGTCTGGAATCTGCAGCTTTAGCAAGTAGGTAGGTCTACTTGGAAAACAGCCTCGTATACACACACACACACACACACACACACACACACACACAAAGGAAAAACTCAGATCGAAAATGGAACTGCAAGTGTGGTCCCACAGCTGGCTGGACCTGTGAAGACCGAATCATAAGAGCCGCACGCAGAGGCTTCAGTCTCTGCAACTATGACCATTTGGGTGGTCACAGCATAGCAGCAGAACAGAGCGGGGAGACGACCCCAGACAGCCCAGGATTCCACCCCTAGCCCTGACACACTACGACTACAGGCCTAGTGAGTTATGAGCCACGTGGGGCCTTAGCTCTTCTTCTGCAAATCTAGAGAAACACAGTCTCTGGCTCCCTCATATAAAAACCCTGAACATAACACACTCCAAAACCAAGACTTTTTAAAGGTTGGGAAAATATCTTCACTATAAAACAGTGACTCACATGCAAAAAAAAAAAAAAAAAACTATTTTAAATATTTTGCAAGACATATGAGAAGGTAGGGATGAAATGTAAATGCATTCTGTGTTTAGGGCTGGGTCTATCCCCAACATGCTTCAATCACAAATATGTGTGTATATGTAAATCTTCCCTGATTTGAAGAATTCTGGTCTCAAGCCTTTAGGGGGAACTCAAACTGTAGCACCTAAAGGCTAATGAGAAAATGTACGTGAAATGCCTATTTCAACACTTTACACAGCATAATAGTTTTCATAATAAAAATAGTATCAACCATTTGTTGAAGACAGGGAGAAAAGATGATTTCAAATCCAGGGTCATGGCTTGCTGCATGAAAAGGATGTGGACTTTTCCTGAGATGACAGAGTCTCCTTCTGTATGTTGCCACACCAAAACGTCACCTGACTCTCAGCCCTTCAGATCTCCATACCGCATCCCAGATTACTATGCTCCCTTGAAATCCTCAGCGCAATGTTTGCAAACCCTTAAAATCAGGCGATCACCTCTAAACTCAATGACCACCACAAGCTTAGCGTGCAAGTCACATAGATGCCCTTAGTAGCTGTGACACGGTGTTCCCTAGGCCAGTGTTATTAAACATTCGCATTAGGGAAGTCTCGCTATAACACAGCATGCTGTGTTGCCCAATTCTCAGAGTTTCTAGTTCGATGGGTCAGGGTGGGACCTGAGAATCTGCATTTACGTGTTCCTCCTAAGTGTTGCTGTTGCAACAATAGTTTGAAAACTAACAGCCTGAAGAGCCAGACACCAGTGTCATGGAGGCACTGAGAGAGAAGGTAGGGGCTATAACTCCCTATGCTAAGGTAGCACGGGCAGTGTGCTGAGCTGTGAGGTACCAACACATTACCTCAGAAGCAACACTACGCAGCTAGAACAGCAAAGTAGAGACTTGGCACCCTGACTCGTCATGGCCTCAGGACCACGGTCACACCAAGGCCAGAAGATGCTGTTTTAGGTAGACACTTTATCTAGCCTGCCTTATAAGTCAGCCCTTGCGACACTCCCACACAAGGACTCCCCCTTCCCTCCTTGAAAGCTTGCTGCATTATAAATAGTCCTTGAGAGCCCCTAAGAGCAGCTAGACCAGTGCTTCAATGAAATGGAAGCACAATGTGATGGAAGCTATTGACCCTTGACCCTAACGCCTAGTCAGGATGTTTCCTGCATCCTGGTGCCTCACACACAGCACACACAAATGAAGAGAATCTGGGAGGCTTTCGAGAACGGAATTAGGATGGTGGTTTAAGGAAATGAAGCAATGGCTCATTTTTCTACACATTAACATTTTTTAAACAGAGTTGCGAATTTTGTTTCTCGAAAGAAACAACAACGAAACTTGAGGAAACACATGAACCCTGTTTTATGACGGTGGCATAGACAGTATATTCTTTGTTGCTAGGTGTTAAGAATATATAAGATTGTGATGAACAGGCCTGGCATATATATTATCGTCCTGTTCTTGGGAGAGAGTTGTGTTATAGCCAGATCCCACCGAGCCATCAATTTCTGCTGTATTATCCCACACTCGGCTTGGTCAGAATATTAAGCAATCGCCCAGTTCTGAAGTTTGCATTTCCTCGCATTTGGCCCTCCACTGATCAAGTTCTGTTTCTCTGCCATTACAGATATATGTCAGACCCTGAGACCAACTTTCTTTGTTTTATCAAGACCTGGTGCGCAGTGATTCTGATCTATCATTTTTACAACAGTCTCTTCCCCGCGGGCTGCAGGTCGGGATGGTGGTATTGCTCTGATTTATGGCGGGATTGTTGACGGAAAATGTATGCTCTCTTTGGTTTTCCTCCTTCAGACACCTGGTTCTTATTTCCCCACCACTAGCTTCTGCCATTCCGGGCATTATTTACCATTTGCTGCGATGCATGGGCTTCTTTGGAGGGATATGTAAGGCAGCGGGTGCATTACTGCAGTTGGCTGTGCCTTCTCCTCATATCAACCCAATGCTAATTCTTTTTCCTTGTTCTTGTACTGTTGGGGGCCTGAAGTTCATATTCATCTCTCACTTGTTTTGCCTCATCTGCCAAGACATATTAGTTCTCTAGAAAGAGAAAGGAAACACAGGCTACAGAGCTTTCCTCACTGAGGCTTGTGATTCACTTGAGGGTGGCCACCTCCCTTCCCGACCAGGACGGGTTATTTATTGCTAACTGAAGACCCCTCCCCCTCAAAGTCTCAGAGCAAAGACCAGTTTTTCTTTCATGACTAAGAACATTCCAGAAGAGCTTGGCAAACAACGGAGCTTGTGAGGCCTGAGGGGGAGGACCCACTGCCCACTGAAGAAAACTTCAAGGGAAGATGAAGCTGAGATGCCCACATGAGAAATGTTTGATTTTCAAGACTAAAATGCAATCCTCTCTCTAAACACAAATCACAAATCAACAGACTGTTTACCAGCAGGAATACCCCCCTGGGAACACCTGGTCAATGTGAATTTGCATTTCCATTTTCAACCAACGTCTGTGTTGTTGATCTGTGTCCGCTCCCGAGAGAAAGCTGGCTGACGTCAGATATAATTTGAACGTGGCCCCTGCCTGTGATCCCAGCACTTGGGAGGCAGAGTGGGGAGAACTGACACAAACCCATGGTTAGCCTAGGCTACAGAGTGAATTCCAGGTCAGTCAAGGTTACATGCTGAGACCCTGTACAAAAACATTAATTAATTAGTTAACTAATTAATTAATACTATCCCTTCCATTCACCCTCTCCCCATTCATCTCTGAAAACAGAAATCGGCTTCTCAGAATGGAGATTTTAATTGAAAAGTTTGTGAAGTTAATCACATGCGCCCTGGTGGAGACAGCCAATGGCATCCCTGGGTAAGGAGCTCAGCCATCCCCAGTTCCCCAGGACAGTGGCTGTGGTTGCTGGATGTTTCAGTATGCATACAAGCGGGGCACCTTTTTGCTATCATTTTTGCTGTCAGAAATGTGTGGCTTGGGGTAAAAAGTACATGCTCCTATGCTCCAGTGATCATTTCCCCTTGTTGAATTCCACCAACAAAACTCCTGCTGGATTTTATCTGAAGGAACCCTCGGCTGCCCAGCTGCAAACTGCCCTGCAAGTTTTCCCTGCGGTCCAGCAGGGCCAGGTGCTTCACCAGCAAACAAGCAAGCAGTGCCGACTGAGTGCCAGGTACCATCTGAGATGCTCCACACGCTGGCCCATTTAATTCTCCTCCCATGATCCAGGTGCTGGTCTTCATTAGTAATATTAATATTAGTATTATTTACTTAAAACTTTCATATAATACATTTTGATCATGTTTCCCATCTCCCAACTTTTCCTAGATCCCCCAACCTCCCTACCTAACCAATCATGCTCATTCTTTCTTTGTCTTTCTCCATCTGTCTTTTTTTCTCTCTCACTCTCTCTTTCACTCCTAAAATAAATTAAAACAAAAAAAACAGCCAAAACAAAAGCCCCCCTACACACACACACACACACACACACACACACACACAAATAGAGTTTGTTTTATGTTAGTCAGCTATTCCTGGGCTGGAACACCTGGTGGTACTCCATTGGAAAAAATTAACTTTCCTGTCACCAGCAGTTATCAATTGCAAACAGCTTCTTGGTGAGTGTGGGACTCTGTGTCTACCTCACCTCTCAATGCTAGGATCCCATGTGGCTTGAACATGAGCAAAGCTTATGTGTGCTGCCACTGTCCCTATTAGTTCATTGTCCTGTTGTATCTGGAAGACACTGCCGTCCGTCACCTATAAACCTTCTCATCTACAGCAGAGACCCGCCTATAAGATATACTAATGCAATAAAATGCACCAATGTTGTGGGCATAACCAACCACTCTTTGATGGACTTTAAGGCCCACTGCATGAGATGCAACCATGCCTGACACTGTTGTGGTAGTCAAGACCTGAACCTAGCTATTATTCTTCTAAAGGAACACAGCAGTAATGTCCTGGCTGTACCCACGGATCAGTGTCCTGCTCAGACCTTAGCAGAGAGACTTCTTTTTGCAGTCAGTGGGACCTGCAACTGAACAGCATGCAGAAAGGGGAAGGTGTGGAGCACTCAGTCCTAAACGGAATGCCTTCAGCAAGCCCCTCCCTCAGGGTTCAGGAATCCATGTGGAAAAGGAGCCAGATGCTATTCCTATCATCCTGTTCTATGGAAGAGGAGCTGGAAGAGCAGGGGATCATCCTCACAGCTGTCAGAGCTGGGATGGGGATTCCAAAGACCTGACTTCACAGTCTGTCCTTTATTCTCTTCCAGACTGGATCTCTCTCTGTAGCCCCGACTAGACTGGAACACACTATGCTGACCAGGCTGCCTTTGAACTCACAGAAATCCACCTGCTGGAATCAAAGGCATGCACCACCGTAACTCAGCCTTCTCCTTGTTTTTCCCTCTGGTCAATAGATGAGACAAGAAGTGAAATGGTCAATTTCTCATTCAGACATGAAATGGAGCCTTATCGTCCCATCCCCCACACTTGTTTCCCCATTCCGTCAGGAAGAATTCCTATGGCAGGACACTGGCTGACTAAAGCCAGAGAGCAGAGAGTTGGTGGAGGTGAACCTGTGCATAAGCCTGTACTCTCAGAGGTGAGAAGCTACCGTCTGCAGCTCTTCCCGAATCTGAGTTCTCCCCATATCTCACAAAGCCCCAACAGTTGCAGAAGTCAGAGGTACAGAAAACTCTCTGTTAGTGATCTCCCGGGTGTCTTCTGAGAAGCAATCCCATCTCAGCTAAAAGCTGTTGGTCCCAAAGTTTGATCACAGACCATTACCAGGGTGACCTCTCCAGTTCTACGTTGAGCTCTCGATACACAGAAAACGTCCAGTGCAAACAGACACGAAACAACACTCTTAGGTACTTTACCATGGGACCCACAGAGATTAGGTATTTCCATAGGTCCATGGCTACGCTCTTCCGTGTGTTCGCGCTCCATTCACTTATTCGGCCAGGGTTTATTCAGCACACCTAGGGCCTCTCAGGCTCTGCTGCAACTGAGGGTAAGCAATGACCAAAGCAGACAATGTCCCTTTTCCCAGTGACATACAGGTACCAACGGTGTCAGAAGGAATATTAATGAAAATAAAGTGAGGAAGAGGGAGGAATATACAATGGCCAAGGAAGGTGATCCTATTTCGTTGTCCTGGCACTGAGCCATGCCCCAGCCTCATGCATGGGTAGAAGAAGGTCTTTCTAGTGATGATTGGTTCTTGAATGAACTTACGATGGGCAGAGGCCACACTAACACCTAGGTGCATAAGAGTGGAGACTGAGACTATATTCTTTCTCATGTCTGTCTATACTGGAAATTTTCCTCAGGGAAGAACAAACCCTAATCCTCTGTCTAGAAAAACCCAGATCGGGCACTTCCAGAACTGCCCTCCTCCTTGGTCGAAGAAAGAAAAAGCAAGTATTTGTGTACTAGTTAGTGTCATGTCTGTGTGAAAATTACTAAGTTTGGAGTTCTTCATTAAATATCTATACTTCAGGGGTTGTAGTGTGCCTTAAAGATCATCAGTAGCCTCTGCCCCAGTGTTGGCCCAAGAAGATCATCAGTTCTTGACTGAATTGTACAAGTAGGCAGACCTTGAGATTGAACATTGTATGAATTGATCTAGGATTCTGTGTATGTTGAATACATACACATCTACAAACACACACACACACACACACACACACACACACACACACACACCAGGTGATGTTCAAGGGGGAAATCCATAGCCAGAGCCACGTTCTGTGACAATCATGCTTGACAAGCTCAACTCTCTCCATCTTACCATCAACCACACCAGGATGATGCAGAGATTGATGGCTGAAGGCACAGCTGTAGCAGTTATAGATTTAACTAACCCAAATCCACAGAAACAATCAAAGGCTTCCGTTTCATAGTTCTGCTGTTTTCGACTTATTGTTCCTAGTTATTTTTTAACCTCACAATGTTTCATGTAAACTGTTGTTGATGACGATGATCCCAATTTTATAGGTGGGGATTCTGACGTTCTGAGAAGTTCCGAGCATCCAAGGTCACACAATTAGTAAGTAGAATATAAGAATTCTGATTCAGATCTTTGTGACTCAATACCTACAACATCCCTTCCACTGGATCTTCTGCCCTTTAATCCCTTTCTTAATTGGAAGGGGAATGTAGAGCGACATTTCTGGAGACCTCAATACAAACATGTGACTTCATGTTAGAAATGCCTTACTCATGAGCCCCTCTGTGTATTTATCACCCACTGGGTAGCTGTTTTGGAATAGATCAAAGGGTCCTTTGCCCTATGACACTGACCTGCTATGTGCCCTGACACTACTCAGGTCTAAAGTGATGAAATCACAGAGAAGCAGACGTAACCTGAGGCTTCCTAATGCCATAAGAATTTGTTGACAAGAGCATTTGCTACAAACTTGTCAATACGTCATTGCCAACAGTCTGGTCATCCATTCTTTGCCTAGACAATTTTTACCCTTACGTTGGGTATAATGTAGAGTCACGGGAGGCAGGAAGGGGTTCAACATGATGAACGTCATCATTTATTCCTCTACATACACATAGAGCTTGTCTAGAAACAAAACGAATCACTGACAGCTGAACCGAAACAACCTTGCTTCACCCAAGGCTCCCCGTGATACCGCTGCTCATGCACACTGCCACCATCTGACCATCTGCACTGGCCAGAAAACCAAACCTGCACCCTATGCTGCTTAATCTTCATTGTCAGTCTGACTGGATTTAGAATCACCTAGGAGACACACTTCCCCGGCACATTTGTGAGGGTGGTTCCGAGAAGCATAACTGAAGAAGGAAGACCCACCCTGAATACTGGTGGTCCCGTCCCGTGGACTGAAGTCTCAGAAAGAATCCAAAGTGAACAGGAAACGGGGAGATGGGCACCAGCATGTATCTCTCTCTTCTTCCTGACCAGAAATAATGTGACTAGTGGCCCCATGCTCCTGCCACACCGACGTCGCTGTCACACTAGACTGTCTACCCCTGAAAAGCAAGCCAAACCATTTCCTTCTTTCAACTGCACCCGTCAACATATTTTGTCACAGAAATAAGAAGATTACTTCACATCAAACATTCAGCACAATTTTGTATCCCAAGGGTGCTGTGAACTCTCCTGCTCTTTCTGATTTCCTCCACCTGCAGTCCAAAGAGCTGAGCATTCTTTCCTGGCTCCTCTAAGAACCCACAACTCATCTCCACACATCCGTGAGCCCACAACAGACAGAAAAACCTTTCAAACATAGATCAGACCATGAAAAAAAAAAAAAGAATGCTTTTTATTTTCATAAAATAAAAAACTCAGCCCCTTGGTAGAGCCTTCAAGACTCTGCACAAGAAGCTTCTCGCCCTCTCTTAGCCAAATGAACAGTCCCAAATACACTACGTTCACCAGTTGACAAGAAACAGACAGGAGGAGGGGGACCCAGGCACTGCCTTCGTACTTGCTTCTGATGAGGTCTGCTCTGCTTGCTTCCCGGGCTGAATCTTCCTCTACACATTCTATACAAGTCTCTGCAAAGACCTAACCCTGAAGCTTAACCTCCCTGAAGCATATGGGAGCCCAGCAGACATTTGCGGAGCCCCCTCCTCCCCATGGTCAAACCACTATGAATACGGCTTCTCCTCCACAGGGGCCTCCTCCTACATCTGTCTCCATCACTACACAAGCAAGCTCTTCAAGAGCAGGACACCACCTGCCCCAAGAACATCCTCGATCAAATTTCACCAGTCTTATAAACTGGAAAACGAATGAAGACAGAGTCCCTACACCACCTTCTATAGGAACAGTCTTCAAGTTGTACAGGGCATTAAAATTAGCTGGGGCTTTTGTTTAAATGCTGGCCTGTGGTGGAACCTCAGTATCCAAACACATCCACTGGGGATACTGTTACAGGCTGCCTAGGGACCAACCACACTTTGAAGAGATAAGCTTTAGCACTCAAATCACAGAAGGACAGTTGAGAACTATTATGTGTAGATTAAGGGGGAAAATTAAATAAATAAAACAGATCTGCTTTGGATCTTGTCTCGCACATGTCTGACATCTTGACAGCACCCAGCTTCCTAACATGCCAGAGAAAAACAACCATTGTTGTAACCTTTCTCCAGCTGGAGACCCACTACCAGCTCTGCAGGTCCTCTGGGAACCTTCCCGAAACCAATTCCCAAGCTCCTGCTTTCAGAACCCAGTGCCTATCTTTGTCCCCTAACTGTACATGGCTCATGTGCGTTCCCCTGTCACCTCCAACATGGGCATGGAACCCCATCCACCCTGCCAAGTGTCAGAGACACAGGGCAGCCACTATCTCCTTCACTCTCCCCGCTCGACAGCAACATTCGCTGCCGCCAGTCAGGACACTGCTCTTCAAGCCGTTTGTGGCCATGGCCATGGATAGACCCCTTTGCCGGGCCACCACGCCTCTCTGTGGGACTGTGTTACCATCCTCTGTGCTCAGATTGCAGCCTTTGAGAGCTCACAGAGCAGCCTGCGAGGGCTCACAGAGCTGACTGAAAAGCAATTCCAGTTTCAGTGAAAAAAAAAATACTCCTACCCTCAGGATTCTGAGCTGCTACCGGGGATTTGCAAGTTGTTCTAGGGCTGTTTTTAAGACAAGCCCATGGTATTTACACAGATATATGGGCCTCTTTAAAGTACTGTGGGGTTCTTTATGAAAGGTGTGTATAAAAGTTCTTGTTTTACTAGAAGGATTATATAAAAGATGTTAAAACATATTTTGCCCAAGAAGTGGTATAGATGGTCACCAAATATAATGTATCCATTGTAAAGAAATCCCCACAAGAGACCTCTGAAATCCTAAAGTGATTGAGTTGTGCTGCACCCGAAACCCACTGAAAATTTTCCAAATGGTAAAATATTAAATATACTGTTTTTTAAAAAATATTTACCAGTTAAGCACTCAAGTCCTGTAACGGGCTGACCTTTCTCAGTAGTTTTTCTTCTACACTTTCCAAAAGCAGCCAAAAAGGGATTGCTTTCCTTTTACTGCTTTGTTTTGTCTTTTGTCAGGGCTGGGAGTGGGGGCTGGACTTATTTTAAGCATTGGACTGCCCTCTCCGCCTATGCAATAACACCATAATGGCAGAATAATCGCTGTAAACAATGCCCCAGGGATTTAGTTGGCTACAGTGCAGGCTCAGGGAGCCAGCTCCCCTGCTTTTCTTAACTACATCATTGCATTCTTGTCTGTGAGTGGATAAGAAGAGGCCCTTTTCAGAGCAGGTTGATGGAAAGTGCTAATTGTTGACACATTAGCTAATTGCTATGATTAGCCCCTGGGGTTCTTTCCTCTCCTTTCCTTTCCTTCCTTCTTTCCTTTCTTTTTTTCTCTTTCTTTTTTCCTTCTTTTTTTCTTTAATTCTAGAAGTCAAGATCTCAGCTGTGAATTATAAAGATGTATTCGGACAATACTGCTATGAAAACAAATAACTGAGAGGCTAATTTTCAGCAGCGTTCAATCTGGGGCAACTGTCTAGTCGTGCCTTTAGAAATGGGCAATCCTCAGGCAGAGAAAGTATACACCCTACCTGCCGCCTCTACCCAATATTTTAGACGAACGTGGTCTCAGGTTATCACTGATGATCTGTTTTTACAAATCCAGTGCATCTTTGGAGGACTGAAGCAACTCCAAACCAAAAACAGCGTGCACAAACCATCAGGTTCTACTAACAACAGAGGCAGCTCTAGTCGATGATGACGTGAACCAGGGAAGGTCCCCACTGGGCTATTTCTGTTTCCTAGGTTTTCCTAGGTTCTTTGAAATTGGGGTCATTCTCCACTATAACTCAACTTAAGAAAACAACTTGGGCTGAGGAAACAGCTCAGTGGATACAGCACTTGCTGCACAATTTGAGAACTGAAGTTCATATCCCCGGAACCCAAGTAAAATGGGACAGGGCATCCATAGTCAGAGTACTTGTGAGGCACAGACAGGCTGAGTAGACAAACTGGAGAGTTCTAGGCTCAAACAGAAACTCTACCTCAGTAAGAAAGTGGAGGATGATTGAGGAAGACACCAACATCAAACTATGTCCTCTATACTTGCACACACACACACACACGCACACACACACATAAACATATGTATATGCACACTTGAAAAATAAAAACAGAGAGAAAGAAATTAGTGATGATTCTAAAATGGGAATGTGCCTTTTCGTTTAGAAAAAAGGGGGGGGGGAAGAAGGGACATCAAGTAGGGAGAAGATGTAACAAGGAACTGAATGAAAACCAAAGTTTCGATTCTTGGCCCTCGCCATTGAAAGGATCATCAAGCAGTGCCTTGCCCAGTCCACTTGTAAATAATGCAAGCCCATGTTTACTCTTTGTTGTAAGAATAACCTAGTTATGCGTAAAATGCATAACTATATATGACAGGAAAGTATGAAAATTAAAGCAACATTTGACCATGATACAAAGTAGATGTCAATTTTAACACAGGGACACACACATCGTATCTTCTTAAGCAATTTTGAGTTTAAGATGATTTCATCCTACATGCATGTACCAACCAAGAGCTCTTCGTTCTCTTTCTGCATGTGCCTATAATCCCAGCTTGGAGGACACAGAGACAGGAGGATCCAAGGACAGCCAGGCTTGGCAAGTCAGAGGTTCAGTGAGAGACTGTGTCTCAAAAGCTAAGGCTGAGAGCTACAAGGAAAGAAACCCAGCACTGACATGTGGTGAACTACATGCATACACACACACACACGAACATGTATACCTATACACACATGATTTTTGCATCTATGTAAGTCATACATATGATGGATGTCACACAGACAAAGCACTTCCACTTTCTCAGAATTCAAACTCTGAAAAGTAAAGGATTCTTTTGTTTATTTTTAACTTTTTTATCAATTGCTATTAGTGGGCAGGACATTAGTACCACAGTATGTATCTGGAGGCAAGAGAACAATTTCGTGGAGTCCATTCTCTTCTTCTACCTTAATGGAACGTCCAAGAAGAGAACTTAGTACCAAGTACACAGCGAGAACCATACCCACTGAGCCATCTTACCAGTCAGTCCACAGAGGTCTTTTAAAAGCTTAATCATCTCCTTTGTAGAAAGAAATCAACCTCCAGGGCTGTCTTCCTTGTTTCTTCCTTAACTAGGGAAGATAATGTAATCACTTGAGAGTCATACTATAGTCATAAGAAAGGGACAATATGGAAGAATCCCTTAGCCAGCATGTAACATGAGAAGTGAGATCCTATTGGTGTTGCTGGAGTGCTGTCCCCAGCCTGAGCTTAGGCGTCAACATGGCAAACAGAGGAAACGGGAGAGAGGGGTGTGATTGGTGAGCTGCTGCTGCATGTGTGTCTGACAGTGCTTCTTCACGCTGTAACATGCTATACCCACAGTACTTGGAAGGAGCAGATGCTATTATTTCCATTGTACAAATCCAGCCACTGGGGCTTCAATAACATGGGTCCTTCATAAGGAAGTCATAAAGAAATAAAGCTGACACCTGCCTAGTTACAACTTCCTCCTTACACCTGGTAAGGGAGCCTAAAAGAAAAGACTCAGAAGAGACCCAGAAAAGTTGGTCACAGTTGTTTGTATTTAAGTGGCTCAACAGCACTGAGGAAAAGTAGCTTCATCATGAGCACAGGGGGAAAAAAGCTTTCCTGAGATTAAGCCTTATTATAACACAATTTAAATCCACTGAAACTTATCCTGATATCAAAAGACAGGCTCAGTATACACAGGTCCAAAAGCTTTGAAACCCTAGTCATGGAACAGCAGGTGTGGACTTGGCTAACTCTCCCAATGCCACAGCTGGCCTTGGATTGTCCTCAAGTCCTCTATTCATCTGCCTGAGGCTCCCCTCATCGGAGAAGGGGAATATAGAAAATATATGTGCTTGATATTAGCAAGGTCAAGCAATGTCGAAAGTTGAAACAAAAATACAGCATTTGCAGCATGCATTTCCCAAAAGGGATGATCTTGATTATCAATAGCCCTCTTCTTCTTTGACCCTCATAGACTTATTAGTTAGGAAACCATCTGGGCCACCAGGGCACTGTCCCAAAGCAGATTCAATCCTTGTGTAAAAAATACTAGGCAAACTAGGTACATATGTATAAACCAATCACAAGAGGATTGAGAGTTCAAGACCAGCCTTGGGTACATAACAAGTCTGCCTGCTCCTGTGGAGTTTGTACCCGAGAGGCACGTCAGTCTATTAGTAAGAAGTTGCACATCAACCCTCGCCCTTGTGGCAGTAAAGCCTATCTGGGAAGAAGGGGTCTGCATGTGTTGATGAGATGGAAGAGGAAGGAGAGAGGTTGAGATCAGTTTCAAAGGCTACAAAAGAGCTTGAGTAACGGGAGCATTGGGATGAGAGACGACAACAGAGACTGAAGAGAGCCATGGACGCAGCACAGTTTAGACCATAAAAGACGAGGAGACCCGTTCAACAAGAGGAATAGATTCGGAGTTTCCATCACTGGGTCTCGACCAACACACCACATTCACATCCTCGGCTTTATACACTTCCACCCTGACAGGCCCTCCAGAGGAGACTCTCCGGCCAGAGGCCGTTATGGGGTTATCTTGCCTCTCTATACATGCATCTGCCTCTTCCACAACTGTTTTCCACATGGGTTAGACAAGCTTTTCCTCCAACATTAAAGAACTGTTGTCACCATTTCAATGAAGATGCCAAGACGGGGTTGGGAGGTCTGAGAGGGGTGTGAGACCTCCTAATGAAGGGGCAGAGCCAAGCCAGGGCAGCACACAACAAGGAGCCCTGGCAGGGTTCCAGTTCTGCCTAAGGATGTGCCACCTCCTGAACTCATGGAGCTACCCTGTAGGAGCTGTAATAGGCGACCACAGAACAAAGCCCTGGTGGCTTGCTTCTCCCACCAGAGAGCTGTGGCTACGGTGATGCACCCCGTATACCACAGCTCAGAGGTCATAGCTTCTCCGCAGAACGAGGTGCTAACTGTGGATATCCGTCTCCCAAAGACCTGGCACTGAGGAGATGCAGTTTTCACGAACAGATGGCTTCCTATTAAAATTATGTCTATGCTGGGAAGGAGGACCGGGTACTGACAGGCACACAACCAGGGGCATCTCAGGAACCACCACCAGCTTGGGAATCTGCTGGCCTCTGGGTTGAGACTACTCACATGCCCCTTTCCTTCTGCGCTCTGCTCCTGGCACACGTAGAACCCCACAGACAGTCTACCCAAAAACTTCAGGAATGACACGGGCAAGGTTGCAGAAAAGGGAGCTAAACATTCATAGGCTCTTTTTAAAAGTCAACTCTAAAATGTCAAATGTTTCCTTCATTTCTAAAGAGACAAAAAAAATGGTATCTTATCTTGGTTCCCAAAGTATTCGTAGAACTAAGAAAAGATTCTCAAAATGTTTAGAATCAACTACAAATCTTTAATATGAATTTGATTTCAAATGGTTCCTTAATTTCAGTTAAGCAAGATCAAACTGGTCGCCAAATGTTATGCTTTAAATATAAGGCACGCCATACGCAATTTAATGTGAAAACAGAGGGAGAGTAATTCAAAGGTTACGCACGGAATTCCTGTGGGCGTCAACAATCCCGTCCACAGCCCTCACACAACCTGCTCACAAATGTACACCACACCCTTATCTACAACAGCAACAAACTGAAAACAACCCCAATAGACTCCACAGATGAACTGATAGACACAACCCATGCAATGGAAAATTACTCAGCCGTCAAAAGGGTCCACGCTGATATGGCAGCACATGCCAGCAATTCCAGGACTTGGGTAGGGGCAGAAGGGCAGGGGAAAGGCAGCCAGAGGTGATGGGAAGTGACTGCTAATGGGTCTGAGGTTCCCTTCAGGAGAAAAATGCACTCTAGTGTCAGATGGGGATGACAGCTGCAAGTCTTTGTTCAAGGAAAACACTTGATTGAGTGGGTGAATCTTGTGGTATATTGATCATGTCTCAATAAAAAATGGAGAAAGCTCTGCTTGGTTCTTCCTGTATGCTGAGAATAGCACTCCATTTTTCCTTTGCATATTCACAAATAAATATTAATTTTTTTCACTTACAAAAGAAACAAGAAAGTCCTTTAGCCCCTTGTTTTATTATTGAGGTGGTGATGGCACCGCTAACACGTTTCCTCTGCTCCCTTCGGCATTTAAGTGATTTCTGTCCATTCCCCATCAGTACTAACGATGGGAAAACTCTCCTCAGTCTTGTTTGGAGAAGAAGGACATACGGCCCACCAAAGGCAAAGTCAAAAGACTCCACGTACAGGCTGGCTGCCTGGTCTTCCCTCTTTTCTATCCACTATGTCCCAAGTGCTTAGTTGAGCTCTGGTTAAAACCAGTCTCGCTGAACATAGCAGACAATGAGGACTACTGAGACCCCAAGAACAATGGCAATGGGTTTTTTATACTGCTGCACCTATTGGTTTCGTGGGAGCCTAGGCAGTTTGGATGCTCACCTTACTAGACCTGGATGGAGGTGGATGGTCCTTGGACTTCCCACAGGGCAGGGAACCCTGATTGCTCTTTGGGCTGACGAGGGAGGGGGACTTGATTGGGGGAGGGTGAGGAAAAGGGGAGGCGGTGGTGGGGAAGAGACAGAAATCTTTAATTAGTTAATAAAGAAATAAATAAATTTAACAAAAAGAAACAACAAGGCAAAAAAAAAGACACCACATGAATGGAGAGGAGACAACTCTTTATATGACGGCGGAAGTGTTCATGAACCACCTCTACTTTCTCCAGGCTCATCTGGATGCTTCTGTTATTTTACTAGCACTTCCATTAATAAAAGGCCGAAGCCTGGGTAGCTTAATAAACAGAAAGTTATTTCCTCTCACTCTGGAATCTAAGATGAAGGTGCTAGCAGGTTGATTTCTCCCAAAGCCTCACTCGCTGGCTCAGCATAGACTCCCTGTGCTCTCAGATGCTGTGCCCCTAATATACGCTCAGATGGTGTGTCCTTAATATACACTCAGATGGTGTGCCCCTACTATATGCTCAGATGGTGTGCCCCTAATATATGCTCAGATGGTATGCACCTACTATACACTCATATGGTGTGTTCCTTATATCTCCCTAACAGAGTCTCCTGATCCTTTCTACTCAAGGGCACCAGTCAATGGAACAAAGGCTTAGTTTAACTGCCCCAGTTTAGTTTAAAGGTTCTGTCTCCAAACACAGTTACATCCTGAGGCAGTCAGAGGTTAGGTCTTCAAAGTGAACATTTGGAAGGGCCTATTCAGTCTCTAGAACAACATTTCCTAGTTGCACTTACATTTAGTGAAAAAGAGTCATACGGATTAGTCACGCATCTAATGGAACCAAGCAGAAGAAACCCATGCCCATTCTGTTCTGATCTATAAACGCCTCTGCACATGTTGACTTCCTGTCTACTGACAAGGTAGGAATATGAATCCTCATAGGAGCCACGGGGAAGATGATAAAGCCACAGAAGTCTTAGCACCGGAAAATGGTGGAGCCGAGACTCCACCCACAGCGCTGACTGGAGCCTACATTAGACTACACGTGAGAGAAAAAGGACAGTCAAGATGTGTTTGTCATTAGCAAGCATGAGGACCTGCCTCCAGTTTCTAGAACCCATCTAAATATTCGATGCAAAACACATACATGTAATCCCAGCACTGATGAGGTAGAGACAGACAGATGCCGAGGAGTCAGTGACAAGCCAGGCTAGCCTATTTGGTGAGCTCTAGACCAATGAGGACAAGATGGACGGCTCCAAGGCATAACACCCAAGGTTGTCTTCTGGCCTACACACACACACACACATGCACATGCACACACACACATACATACATACACTGCGCACACACACACTCACAGGCATGCGTACAAACACATACATGCATGCACGCACACACATGCACATGCATGCACACACACCACACGCACACATACACATATATACACGTGCGCACACAACTGCACACACAACTGCAGGCTCCCACTATTTTTAAACCAACTGTTCAAACCTCCCTGAAATTCAACCCATACTAAGCCTCCAGTTGCTGCTGTGGTTCATATGTTAAAAACAGCAGGGCACCAAGGAGCCGCTGCTGGTCAGGCTGAACCCGAGCTACAGAATTCCCTGGACCAGGAACAACATGGTGAAGGAGGTAATGAGGGAGGTAGCATTCTTCAATGTACTAATCCCCAGAGTGATGGCTGCAGCGCCCTTGAGCACATACGCAAAGTCACAGAACAACGGAGCCAATCGAAATGCCAGTCTACTTCTGAGCTACTGTGCAGGTCACTAGACTCTGGCTTCTAAACAGTTCTACTAGAGGAACTCTGATGACTTTATATCACTGTTATTAATAGCATGTATCTGAGCAACTCCAAAACGCCTCACTCGGAGACCAAATGATGAAACACACCAACACACCGTCCGTCCTTCAGTCCCCTTGCTTGCTCATTCAGCATTGTTCCTACCCATAATCCCTCAGCATTCTAATGGAGATTAGGGATGTGGCTAGAAAATTTCTATCTTTTCCTTTGAGTATTTCACTAATTTGGATTGGAGGAATGAACTAAGAAGGAAAAAACAAACTAAAATGTAGCAGTTGTTACATTGGAATTTTGGCAAGGTGCTTTAGAAAAATGAAGACGGCAATGATTGACTTGTAGGCAGCAGAAAATGGAAGCAAAATCAAAACTACTCCAAGGAACCCCATAAGTACGCTCCTTTTAGTTAGACTCTGTCTAATACTTTCTTATAAAAAGATGTATTTTCATCCCAACAATATCAAGTAACTGTAATTTAGACTCCAAAACACAAGGAAATGTCTATTTTGAGAGTCCCAAGAGGAAGCTTGGCCTTCTTAATCTATGAACTAGCAAAGGGTCTCCCCAGTTTCTGAGACACTTACTTTTTTCTGGTTATTTCAGAGAAATCAACTCTCAAGTTTCTCAATCCCTTAGTTTGACCTCATCTCCAGGATAGCTGACTCTGGACCCCTTAAACATACTTCTGTCTGCTCCTACTAGAATACAGCGCCTGGAAGCCATCCATCCATTATCCCAACTACATGGCCAGTCCGCAGCCTGATTGACTGACATTTTAATTTCAAGGGTACCTAAATAACCTCTCAAAACAGTGGGCTTTTACAAACAAAACAAGAAGGGAAACTGAATCATGAGTAGTAAGAGAAAGACTCATAATGCCCCTTCCTGCATTCACATCTACCTGGATTTGCTTACAGCAAGCATCATGGTAACTGGAGAAACAAGGATTATAGGTGTCATTGTTTTTCATCAGTGAAGTGACAAAATCTTTAAACTCCTCTCCTGGGCATGGCCAGGCCCCAGGTGGAGAACAACCACGGAAAATAACCTTGTCCTCCCGTCACCTTCTTCAGGTGGCAAATGAAAGCTCCCAGTACTTAGTCCTGTGCCGAGGACATGTGCCCAGTGGGAACTCGGCTGAAACCAGAGCGGTCATTTCGTGTAATTCAGCTGGATGATTTTATTTCCTCCCAAGGCTGATTCAGGGCTCACAGTCAGTGGATGGAAGTGCTGGAAGTGACATCTTAGATATGAACCTTCACAGCACCATGTTTGGACTGGGGAAGATCCCCAAATGATTTTGTTCAAGGTGAACTAAAGGTGAACCAGCGTTTCCGTAGTGAAATGACTCAAGAAGACCTTCAGAATCTCACTGAGTCACAGGAACAAAACCAGTGAAAAGGGGGCCATGGCAGGAGTCACCCCACTTTCTGGTTGCCTTGGTTTAGTCTGGACTCGCACTCAGTTCCAACATGGACAATATGAAGAAGCGACAATACGGATTCAGCAATAGGTCACCTTTACCATCTTCTGGAAGAAGCCACTTGCCATGTCCATAAAGCCAGTGGAGAAAACCACCAAGAGGCAAGGAACTGAGGACACAGCTCCCACAGCACCTGGACCCCCAGTCCCAAGGGGCTAGAGCCCAGGAACACTCTGCTATACCCATTGACACACGAGAGCAGTGACAAGCATATTCCTTATTTCAAGCTGCTAAATATTAGGGAAACTCATCACAGGTGAAAAGATGCCAGGAATGTGCCCGGCTCTGCACAATTCCCTCTCTCGGCCTGAAGTACAGCAAACGCTACCTCTGCTGCCCCAGCAGGTTCAGTGACCCAGGGTCTCTCCGCACTGCATGCCACAGAGGTGCAATGATAGCACCATGTAAAGTAGAGGCAGCAAGGGACTTGCCTTCTGAAACCCTCACTTTCCTTTCCCTTAAGATTCAGCCAGCTTCACTGTCAAAAACAAGCAGAGGTTTTTCGTTGTTTTTTTTTGTTTTTGTTTTGTTTTGTTTTATCGAGACAGGGTTTCTCTATAGCTTTAGAGCCTGTCCTGGAACTCGCTCTTGTAGACCAGCATGACCTCGAACTCACAGAGATCCTCCTGTCTCTGACTTCCAAGTGCTAGGATTAAAGGTGTGTGCCACCACCCGACAAACAAGTGCAGTTTTTAAGGCTGCTGAAAAATTGAGGCCACCTACTCCTGGACAACACAATGGAGCTGACCCTGAAGGTGTAGGTGTAGATCCAAACTGGAGAACTGGCGCCGCCCCGCCCCTTGCTCTTTGCTATAAGGCGTGAACTCACCAAAACAATACTGGAGAGTTCACCTTGGTGGTGAGGACAAGGGAGGGTGACCAACCCAGGCCCAGAGCCCACCCCATCTGTGATCTGCTGGACCATGTGAAGGACCCGGTCCTGCAGACCCGAAGCTGCAGAATCTCCACGACACAGGGCAACAGCAGGTTAGCCAAGAGGAGTCCCAGTGAGGACCCAGCATTCACAGTGCTGCAGAAACCAGAGGCCTCAAACCAGACCAACAACTCTCTGCAGTAAACACTTGGAAGTAAAGCTGTCTGGACAAAGGGTTCACTGTGTGACTCACTGTGTCACACGGCAGCTTCCATAATGACACTGATGTTTTTCCTTCTCTCTTTTTTTCATTTTTCTCTTAAACTTTATTTTATTTCTTTGTGCGGGGAAGCGGTTTGCAAGGGCAGAGGGTAGATACAAAGGGAAAAGGAAATGAATGGGATGGGGATGCATGATGTGAAAGACACAAAGAGTAAATTAAAAGAAGAGAAAAGAACTGAGGCCAATCACTGGACTTCAATAACTGGGGGGGGGCACCTTATGTACTGCACCCCCACCTCTAACAGCACAGGTCCACCCTAAGTGGGCTGGCTGGTTGATTGGTTTGGAGATGCGATCGTCTTACACACCCCAGACTGGCCTTGAAATCATGATCCTCCTGCCTCAGCCTCTCTAAGGCTGAATGTGCACCACACCTGGTCATGCCCCTAAGTAAAAGAAACATTCCACTTTCTTACAGGAAGTGTTCTCACAAAGGAGACACTACCAATGATTTGCTTTAAAGAGTCTGGCAACCTGAAGCTGTCAATCAAAGCAGAACAGTGATTATGGGGGGCAGGTAATATTTCATCAGCAGCATCAGGTATACTGTCCCTCCTATTATGGATTCCCATAGGGTTAGCACTAAGTAGTGCCTTATATACTAATAATAAGCCATCTGCATATCATTAATGAATTGCATACATACAGGTAATCTCTTAATTATTTTGTTGAATGTCGAGCAGGTTCTTTATAAAAGCAAAAAGAAAGAATATCAGGTTTTTTCTTTGGTCCAGTCAGCTGAACCAAATAATTAAGTATACTTTCCTGCCATTAGAACCATCATGCAACTTCTGACAAGCAAATTGTGTCCAACACAAAGATATTAATTGTGAAAGCTTTTAACTAGCCAAATGTAAAAACAAAAAGACAGTCTCAAGGCCTGGTCATTGTACAATGATGATATATGTAAAAAAAATAAAAAGTCATGCAGGCTATACAAGTCATACCTGGCCATACAAGTATACATCTCTGAAGAACAGAATTCCTTAAAAAGATTTTTTAAAATAATCCATACCTTTGTTGACTCGACTCGTGCCATTTGGAATTTACCATCAGAAAGTCATCACTCCAAATGGCCCTCTCTGCTTTGATTCACCACGGTGAGTGATTCTGCCACTCACAGCAAATCAGAGAGTGCTGTGGAATGGCTTGTTTCCCTGCTCCAGTAAACTATGACTAGGCATTCAGCAGATTTTTCTTTTGTTTCTTATTATTTTGCAGAGTCAAGGAAAAATGGAGAAAATAAAAGAAATCATTGAATGGGCCACTGCTTTCAAAACTCATTCAGTCTTGCTCATTTTTGTTAAACCTGTTATAATTCACCCCCATCCTGCAGGGGTTCCTGCTTTATTTCCATGCCATCGTGGACCCCTCACCACCAGACACCCATTCCCTTTCCAGGCCAGATGAACGATTGCCTTTTCACATAAAACCCTTAAATGCCCACTGCCAGGGTAGATGGGATTGATAAAATTAAAGCATTTCATTGACCTTGTATTCTGGAAATAATTGATACAAATCTCCTTTTTTGCATTAATTGTATATCATTAAATCTATCCAGGAAAAAAATCTCAACACCCTTTAGCCATTCTGGGTCCCAGCCCAGAAAGTTGACTTTCACAAAATAACAATGAGGCCCTTTGACAGTTTTCAACATACTGCTTCAATAGGTTTGGTTTTTTTTTTAACTGTATACATTTCCTAATTCTGAAGCATGAAGTCATTGGCTGCTAAGAACAGATGCCACGGCCCTCTTATTTCCCTCACTCCTCCTTAGCACTCTGGGGATGGCCTACAAGAAGTCCTTGACTCATCAGAAAAAGAAAAAAAAAGGATTCAATTTATCCATACTTAAACTCTTGAGAGAAGAAGTATCTGAGGTATCTGAGTCCTTTCAGAAAAAAAAGGTGGGGGGAGGACAGACCCAGTTGGAGAGAACTGTGTTCTCATCATTTTTCAGGTCAATATGGAGTTATAAAATCCTGTATATTCTCAAACATCTGTACATGCACACACAAACACACACATTCATATATACATATATAAACACCTACACATATAGAGACATATAGGATCATACACACATAGTCTCCAAAGCAGTAATGTCAGCATGCCACCATGAAGCCTAAATTAGGACATCGTCCAGGTCACAGTTACATGAGGTACATTTTTCCAGAAGAATAATCTTATAAATAAAGATGATTTTTAAAAATGACTTATCTACCTATGTCATCCAGCTTTCATAGCTAAGTTCTTTGTTAGATAAAATGTTAATAGTCTAGTAGGCTCCACTCTGCTTAAAACCAACAATAGGTTTCAAAACCTTGTGAGCATACCATCACATGTATATGTGTAACATATATATTTTATAAGTTATGTGATGTGAACTCACGGGCTAGGGAAGCGAGGATACATGAAGGTATTCTAACAAACACCTGCCTCACTCAGCCCCACTTTGAAGTTCTCCTGACATACCATGTCCTGTCCTTACTTTGTGGGCAAAATAATGTATTGCTACTTCCATACAGCAGTTCACAGTTCACAGAACATTCTCGTCTACATCATCTTGGGTGATCCCTACAAAAGCCTCTTCCTCTTCCAGACTAGAGACAATCAGACAGATCACCAAGAATGGGAAGGTAGACTTGACAGCGAGGCTACCTGCTGAGAAGCACCCAATGGCTGTATCTCAGGCAGGTATTTAAAGCTGGCTTGTATATGCCAATCTGGAAAACCACATCACCACTTACAATCGTACTTCTGAGGGACAATGTCTTCTGAGTTCTAACTAACTTTAAAATGTAACTAGGTTGTAAGCTCAGGTCTACATGGATTGTATGTTTGCTCTTTCACACAAGAGAATGTGAACTCTTATTCTACTCCTAATGCCAGAAATCAAAGCCTATAAACATAAAGCCCTTCTAAGGGGTATCGATATGTCATGGTTTCTAAAACTATCAGCTGATATTGGGGCAACACATGTCCCTGGATAGATCTCCAACACCTCTGGATGGAGTTCCATGATCTACATTAATGGACCACTTTCCTTTGTCAGTGTTTAAAACATCAACAAAAAGTCATCTTCTGAAAACTACAAGAAGATTCCATCTCATCTGAGTAAGAACAACTCTTTTTTTAAAAAGTTACTGAATTCTTAGAAGGAAAGCGCTTATATGCTGTCAATAGAAATGCAAGTTAGTATAACCTGTATTAGCAGTGTGAAGGCTCCCCCAAACATCCAAAATACAATGTGACTTACTTCTCTCGTTCCTCCCTCCCTCCCCCCCTCTCTCTTTGTGTGTGTGTGTGTGTGTGTGTGAGAGAGAGAGAGAGAGAGAGAGAGAGAGAGAGAGAGAGAGAGAGAGAGAGACTCAGATCTCCCATTTCTCTCTGTATATGACAGGGGGATACCCTGATCTCTCATCTATTCCTCTGTGTGTGTGTAAGACAGAGTAAGACAGAGAGAGACAGAGACAGAGAGAGGGCGCTAGATCTCCCATCCTCTCTGTGTATGTGTCTGAGAAACAGACCCAGGTGTCCCATTCTCTCTCTCTCTCTCTCTCTCTCTCTCTCTGTGTGTGTGTGTGTGTGTGTGTGTGTGTGTGTGTGTGTGTGTAAGTCAGCATATAAAAGAATGTGTGACATTTGTTTATTGTGCTACTATTCATAATGACCAAGCGGAACCAGCTACCCTACGTCAGTCAACAGATGAATGAACAAAGAATGTGGCACATAAATACTATTCGGCCATGAAAATAGAGATTCAGATATTGACAGGAAAATGAATGGAACTGAGGGATACCTTGTTAAGCGAGATAACTACAGCCAAGTCCTCTGTGTTTCCTTTCATAGGTGGAAATAAAACTAAAAGGATGAGCTGACAACAGAAGAGATGTTATCAGGGAATGGGAGGGGCCAAGGAGAAGCAGAACACGTGTAAGAGTCGGGAGATACGATCCGTTCGTTATATGTTCATGTGTGGAAGTGGCGCATGTAACAAAAATGTATAGTAAATGTAGAACTACAGAATATTTTAGGTCTGTGTTGAGCCACATACGTGATTAGGGAGAAAGAAAAGTTGATGAGAAGGCAGAACATAAGAACGCTAAGGCTTGAGGCATTAATTACATAACCTGTTTTCATCCTTTGAAAAAGCCATCTGCAGACACTAGCCATATAAGAACATCCTTGGAAAACCAACTTTTTCTGTTGCAAATCGCAGAGAAGCAGGAAAAAAACATGTTGATATGGATGGAATTCTAGGCCAAAAGAAGCTGGAAAATCTTTCTTTACTTCTCTTTCTGCCCAGGAAGGTGAACCACACACACACTTTGACTTTTATTAGATCTGCAGAAGCCTTAAGGAACCCTGTGTCTTTAGATGTCCAACAGTTATTAAGTAACATTTATGAAAGGCATTTTGCTTTCAAAACAAAACTCTGGTGTCTGAACTTTTGTGAATCTCTTTTAAGTAATTTAAAATACCAAATTGTTTTAAAGCAAAAAGTATTTCTTCACATTGCAATTCACAAAATGATAAGGCAAAAGGCAGCCAAGCAGATCAGCAAGAAAACAGCAGATAAACTCGATGGTGTATCATGCTCCTCCTTTAACTAAGTGTTAGAAAAGGTGTAAGAAAACATAAAAGTGTATATTCATTTAGAAAAGCAGAGCATATCTGTAAACACACTATAATATAACTGCACAAAAAGCAAAATAAAGAAACAATAGAACAGGAGGAAATAAACCCATATTTTGATTAGAAGTTACTGTTTTTCCCTGTTTCCAAGTCTTATTGTTGGTTATAGTATACTAATGTGGAAAGCCATTTAATAAAGCTAGCATCTAGTAATTCATAAGGAAGTATTATTAAATCAGTATAAAAACAGAGATGACTCTAAGCAATAGGGAAACACAGACAAACACTTCAGAAAAGGAAATCCAAATGGCAATAAAAGAAAAAGATGTGTAATCATTCCTCGCTAGCAATTGAAGGCATTTAAATTAAAAGAAACTATAATACCATGTCATAATATTAAGAAGAAATTAACTTTTGCAGTTTTCCTTGTGAGGGTGTGTGGATATTGGGGCTCTCTGTGTACACAGCTGGTAGGAGTAAAATCAGTATGATGACCATCGAGAGCAACCAAATAACACCTAATAAAACTGAAAGATGCATGAACTTCTAGTGTGAACATGTGGGTGACGGGATTCCCCGTGGAATACAGCTCATAACAGCAACAGCCCAAGCAATCTGCAGTTCCATCAATACAGACATAATTATTTGTTCTATTTTCCTATGAAGGAATATTATAATAAAATGCATGCGTTTACCTACTTGAAGTATCATGGGTAAATCACAAAAGTACATGTTGAGAAAGTAAGGCGCATGGGCAGGGTTGCACGAACAGTAAGTTTGTTGAAGGAAAATGTTTAAGCATGTCAAAGAAAGCTATATAGAGCCATGTTCAAAACAGCAATTATACGATAAACGTGTACACGAGACTCTCTCCTGCAATTATATGATAAACATGTACACGAGACTCTCTCCTGCAATTATATGATAAACATGTACACGAGACGCTGTACTGCACAGCACTGCATCCTGCAATTATAAACATGAACACGAGACTCTCTACTGCACAGCACTGCATCCTACATCCCTGCACTCCAGAGGCCAAGACAGGATGACAACCTGGGTTCCAGGCCAACTCGGACTCCAGAGTAAGCTTCTGGCTCTAAGTGAACAAGTAAAAAAATGAAAAAGAAATAACTAAATACCAACACACGCATACTCACACACACACACACACACACACACACACTCACATACACACACACACACACACACACACGCGCGCGCGCGCACGCGCGCGCGCGACCTAAAGCAGGGTCAGCAATGCAGTATCAGTGACGTAGCGACATTTTCAGGCAGACATATGACGGCAACTGTCTCTTTTCTTACTAGTTACGTTTATTTTAAAGGAGAATAACAAGAACCTGAAAATCTTTGTTCACAGAAAGGAAAGCTAATGCGAGGAGGGGGATGTGAGCAGGAGGAAGGCCAGGCACAGTGGACTAATACTAAGTTTATGCAAATAAACCTTCTATTAACTTCGCAAACTAATTAAAAATAAAACCGCTGCCTTGAAAGAGCCCAGAAGCATCTCTCTCAACAAAATGAGCATGGCGCTATGACAGTAATGACTAGTACATGGACTACAGATGAATACAAGATGGCTCACCTACAGGAAAAGAGCTATGGTTTGGGGGTGCCCCTCCTCTCTCTCTAGGATTTAGCACATTAGAACGACTGCTGTTTCTTTGGATTTGGCTGGGAACGGGAGACAAGAGAGAAATGGGAGCTGATTATCAAAACTTGCTAATACGTAGCCTAACACGTGTCAAACAGAGTTCAAGGCCAGCCTGGTCTACCTAGTGCCGGGCCAGCCAGGGCTGTATAGAGAGACCCTGTCTCAAAACACAACAAACAACACGAAAGTGTGTCAGCCATGCATGGTGCTGCTTCGCCTGGTAGCAGCATACATCTGGAACCTTTTATCTCCCTGTCTTCTAGAAAATATTGGCTTGTCCAACCCATAAAAGCTTGGAAACTACCAGTCCTTCAGGAAGCCTGCAAAAGGAGCTATGCTTCTAAGAACCAGGGACCTTAAAGTGGGTTGGGAGTATTCAACCCTGTGTGCTCTGTGCTAATCCCACTGAGCTGCTGCTAAGGAAGAGACGACTGCTTTGAAAACGGTCAGATTGTCAGTCTTGTCTGTTCCCACAGGCAAGGACTGTGCTGTTGTTCCAGCAGAGGGTGCACCCCAGGAAACAGCCAAAAGGCTAAGTCAGCACTGGAACACAACCCTGCCCGGGGCAGCTGGCATCAAGGGTAAGCAAATTTACCAAACAAGTTTGCCTGCCTCAGATCAACCCTCCACCTCGTGCAGCTATAACTGAGGAGCTATCTCCAGACACCAAAGCGGCAGGTACATCCATTCAAAGTAACAGGTGACTGTGGTATTCACTACACAGTATTTTGACCTACTTGTCCCTTGAAAATAAGAAACCCCCATCCACACACACACAAAAAAGAAGAAGCCCCAAAAGGTCAAAGCTAATCAGCATGAAACGTGTACTGTTTGGCCTTTTAATCTAATAAGCATCTGCAGATAAGTTTGGAATGTGGAACAAATGATGCTGGGGCTCTTTCCCCTCCTTCCCAAATCCTTCAGCAGAGACTGAGACCTGGGCCAGCAAGCCACACTTCCTTCAAGGCAGCTGATGCACGCACGCTGCTGTGCTGTTATGAAGGGTAATGGACCAGGTATGAGAACATGGACGGCCCAGTGATGCAGATCCCACTGCACAGAGCTGCAGGTGTTTTTAGCACCAAATGTAAGAAAGGATGCTGAGTTGGTTCTCCAAGCCAACCAACCTCCTGTCACCAGACCAGGTAAAGTTCCCCAGGGTGATTGTGCTATTCTCCTGGGTCTCCTGAACCATTTTCCTAGTTAATCTCCCTCCTTCTTTGGAGTGGCCCAGAAAACAAGCAGACAAATTAAAACAAACAGACACAGACAAAAAAAGAAAAAAAAGAAAAAGAAAGAAACAAACCAGAAGATACATCAAGTCCCATCTAAAATCAGTCATCAATCATTCACTTCATTCACTTCAAATGATTATCAGTTATCATATGTTTAAATGCATCTCAACAAGGATGAACTGTTTTGTTATTTTAAAAGAAAGATAGCTTTTTCATTAAAGGGAAATAATTAGGAAAAATAAAGAAAAGCTGTAGCAATGAAAAGAGCAATGACTCTTGCTATGAAGTACTTGATATTATTTTACAAAAGAAAGGTTTATTTTTTTGGTTGCCATGAAAACTCAAAGCCTATCTATGTTCAAAAGCCAAAACTGCAACATAAACAAATGAGTAAAGACTCACTTCAACATTAAAAGTCTGGTACTGAATTCTACTAATATATGTTTGCTTTAAAGAGACACAGTAGAAAGCCAGAGTTGAGAGGCACTTACGCTCTCTCTGTCTCTGTCTCTGTCTCTCTCTCTCTGTCTCTCTCTCTGTCTCTCTCTCTCTCTGTCTCTCTGTCTCTCTCTCTCTCTCTCTCTCATACACACACACACACACACACAGACCCCGCAAAACGAAGAAAGCAGCAGCCATGCATGCAGGAACTTGTGTTGAAGGCTGAAGAGGAAAGGGTCTAAGAGAAAGACAGGAACACTATGCAAAGAACTCCCTGTGCTATACCAAGTTATAGCTCCTCAGTGTGTCCAGTCTTTAAGTCCTACATGGTAACAGCTCCCCTAAGCTCCAGAGAACCCTGCCCAGTGTCTGCCTGTACTGGAGAACTGGAGAGCAGCCCCAGGAACCACCACAAAAGCGTAGTCGGCTACTGACGACGGCCAGGCACCGAGGAGGTCCTTGCCTATTCTAAGCTCCATTGAGCTGCGGCTCATTTTGCAGATGAGACTATGGGGTTTGCGTTCAGTTTGTTACTGTTGTTTTTTTTGTTGGTTTTAAAACAGAATCTTAATATATAACCAAGGCTGGTCTTGAACATGTAATCATCTGGCTTCAGCTTCCTAAGAACTGGGATGGTAGGCACATACCACCATTCCTGGTGAGATGAGGTGGAATGACCTCTCCAAGCCTTTGCTGCCAGTCTGAATTCTACCCACCATGCAGTCAGCCCAGCTCACCCTGGCTCCAAGACGGGAAAGTGCCAACAATATGGTTCATCCAGCTTTATAGCTTTGCTCTCAAGAGTTCTTGGACCCAGAGCAGACGAGAACGGACAAGAAGGCTCAACAGGTGGGTGCTCCTCACCAAGCCTGACCATCTACACCCACAAAAATAAACAAAATTTAAGAAAGCTCCTTGGACTCCAAAGTCTCCTGTTGCCCCTCCAGGTGGGGAGAAGCTATAATGTTTGCTGACAAGCAAGAAGAGGGTCCCCAGAACCCATGTAAATGCCAAGACAGCCTGCCTGTAACTCCAGCCTCAGAAGGTGGAGATGGCACCACTGGAGCCAGCTGGCTATGGAGACCAGCCATATGGGGGAGCTTTAGGTTTGGCTGAGAGACTCCGCCTCAATGAATATGACGTAAGAGTGATAGAGGATAATCCCTGACATATACAGACTCATGCAAACACGTCCAGCACATATACATACACATAAAAAGAAGGAAAAAGGGAGGCTGAGGCTCTGAAATATGAAAATGCCTTCCCGGGAAAACCCAAGGAGTTGAGGGCTGGGCAGACCCTCAGCCCACGCTGTCGTCACCCTGTCTGAAGCTCTTTCGTGACACCCTGAGGGAAAACAGATGAACTGAGGCAATTTGGGCTCATTTTCTAGAATTATTAATCACCGGGATGTTTTTATTTCTTACTAATAAATGAATAAAGTTAAGCCATGCACAACTGTGATGTTCTGTATATCCCAAGATACTAGAATCACATGACAATAGTGAATACTCCATCAAAATAACGGGTTACTTTTCTTTTTTTAATAAACAACTACAACATGGCCTTTTTCAGCAGAACAATCCAAGTTCTTACTTTCATCCCCACGCTGAAAAAAGAGCCAAAGGACCCTCCCCCAGCACCCTTGCCCTACCCAGTGCCACAGCCTGGATGTGGCCTCCGTGGGCTCCCTCGCCCCTCAACATCTGCATCAGAAGCCACAGGAGAGCAGAGGGGTGTGTTTCCCTCTTCTGTGTAATAACAATTTCAAAAGGCCAAGGAGCAGAACTGGCATGCCTCTTTCTATGGAATCTCATTTAATAATTTTAAGAATTAAGTAAACAGAAAAATGGCAAACATCCACAAAGCCCCCTTGTGGAAGTATACTTAACAACCAATGGTGCTTAGGGGCCTCTGTTTCAGAAAGGGAGGAAGCCAGGCGGCTGGGCCTGCTGGGGCCTGCTAGCTCTCATTGAAGTGTTCACAGCAGAGCCCTCCCCTCTCGGGCTATCTTTGTAAGATGTCTGAATCCTACAGCTTTTCTTGTAGCCACCAAGAAAGCATTAACTTAGGCCCCAGCCTGCTTCATCCATTCTTATCCTCCGATGCTTTTATCTGGAAATCAAGCGGCATAATTTGGTTTACCTTTTTTTTTTTTTGTTAACTTTCAGAAAAAAAAAAAAAAAAAAAAAAAACCTTTGTTTTATCCCCAGACAACAGAATCTTTTGAACTAATAAAAGACATCTAATCAAATTGCCATGTTTTCCTAGAGAAGAGTTTTCACTTCCTTCTAGGAAAAGATAACAACTGAACACACCATGAAGCTATGGTAAAAGCCACTGTCAGATGGACATGAAATAAAAAGCTTCATGTTCAATATTTTTTAACTCAGAACAAAACTTTTTTGACTTTCATTATGTGTTCGTGACCATTAATTTCAATGCCATATTGCATTGTTTTTTTTTTTTTTTGGCTGAATAGACAGTATGTGTGTGTGTATATATATGTATGCATGTAAGCAAAACAAATGCATTTTGTATTCAAATTTATACAACTCCATACATTTTTATGCTGTTTACTTGAAAATTAATTTTGGCTTAGGCCTCAGAGACAGCAAATGTTGTCAAGATTTGAGGGCTACCTGAAAAGCCTTGGGGACAGCATTACCCTTCTGCATAAGAAATAGCAAAATAAAATAAAAATAAATGAATTTCCAAATACGTCGTGGCTAATCCCCTGAGCTGACCTACAGATGAATTATGGGGGCTTTGCCACAGGACTGAGTAGATCTGCTGATTTCACTGGGAGATTTATCTTATTTTCCAACTTATTTTCATATCTTATTTCCTTTTCTTTTAGAATTAGACTGTAAATAAAGGGCCAAGACTTGCACGAGCTCCCTCTCAAGGAGCTCTATTGGATATTCAAACCCTGAGATGAGTTGTGTACGGCCCATCCTCAAGGATTCGGGAAATTTAGCCGATGCAAAACAAGCATTAATTCGGAGAGGCCTGGCCACTTACCATGCTTAGCATTCTGACAATGATGAATGGCGTCGTTCCAAGCAAATGGTAATTTCACTTTTTGTGACAGTACTTTAGAGCAAAACCGACTTTCTTCACACAAAGAATTTGCAATCCTATTGAACAGAGGCAGTACCTGAATATCAGAAACCCTGCATTGTTTAAGTATCATCTGATATTCTTGATTGGTTTCAGACTGAAGGTTGGAGTTGAATTAGGAGGAAGGGAGGTTAAGTCCTAACCTTGAAAGACTTAGCAGCCATTGAAACACTGCCTCTGGGCACTTATTGGCCTGTATTTATCGAAGGGGAAGGGGGAAAAAAAAAAAACAAGAAGAGGGGGGAGAGAAATAAAGAAAAAAAAACTTTTCAGTTGAATGAGAGGAGGGAGAAAACACAAAACTTGTCACATTCATCAAGTGAAGCCACTGGAAAGACATCTACAGAACACCCCAAAAGCATAATCTTCCCGAAGCGCTGATAGAAATGGAAATTGGATGGGCCAGGGAATAATGCGACCAAAGCAGGGCGACGTGAGGACCACTAAGAAAATCAAGGTCAAAGAACAGAACAGACCCTTTTAACTTATAAAAAGCAAAAAACAAAATCAAACCAAAAAAAAAAAAAAAAAAAACCAAAAACCTTACACTTGAGGGGAAAATATACCTGTTGCAATGTGTAGTGTATGTCCCCACTAAGGCATCTCAAAAAGAAACTTCAGATACAGAAAGTATTAAAGACCGTCGGTCTCACAACCCCTAAGAAGCTTCACCTTAACACGGCTCCATCATATGTGTTCAGAGTGGAGGGGGGCTGTTTTCAAAAACAGCTAAGGCAGTCTCCCTGCCTGTCCAGTACTTCTGGCAAGAAAGGACCATGGGGTCGGGGGGTGGGGGAGCAGAGGAGATTACACACTTAAACTCTTCCCTGAGGGAATGAAGCAAACCCAAGTCCTGGGTGAATGTCCGAGAACCCAAAGAAGGACAGACCTGATGAACCACAAAATCTTCTGCCTTCTTGGCTAGCGAGCTAAGGAGAGCAGAACCAAATGACTCCTGCCAACAGCTGGACCATCTGGGGATGCTTCATTGTCCTGTTTTTATTTCACACAAGCTCCTCCTCCCAGGGCTTGGAAGGCTGATGGCACAAGGCTGGCCACTGGTATTCAGAGCTACATCCTGCTGGAAACAGTGAGATCAGGAGCTCACCTGGCACAGTGGATGGATGCAGGCGTCTCCCTACTGGGCAAGACATAGGGGAACACCAGGAGCCCCTCCTCTTCACCTCCGGGAAACACCCACAACACCCCCTTAGACAAGTTGTCCTCAAGTTAAAAAAGAACCCAGCCCATCTTGGTATCTCCCTCTAAACTGTACATGTTCGCTGATGTGCAAGCAAAGACAGCATCATCTGCTGCCGTGCACAACTCTAAGGTGCTACGGGCCCATTTCTATTATGCCCAGAATGCAACTTTCCACCTCGGAGTTGTGCAGTGATGTGAGGCGGGAGATGGAGCTCGTGATTTGTGCTGACAGAGCCCAGTCATATTTTAGGACGTGACATCGCTACTGATGACTCCTGCTAATCTATTCTGAACAATGTGCTCATCTGTATGATCCCCCCCACACACACACCCTTGGCACCAGAAGAACAATCGCAGGTCCCTAAAATAGTATGTCATTTCTGCTCACAAATCTCATATGCACATATATTATTATTATTTAGCATTTATTAAGTACCAACAGTATGCTAGGCACAATTGACATAGGGGACCATAAAAACATACTTAACGCATCAAAGCCCACAGTAAAAAGATGCTATATGTGACAGAAGACAATAAAAATCTTCACAATTCGTAGTTCAAGATAAAATGCACCCTAGGTCCCAGAGAAGCCTTGGTACAGCTGCCATATCAAAGAAAGGTATTAGAATTTTTACGCAGCTGGAGCAAGGAAGATTATGCATAACTTATACTAAACATGGTCTTCCGCAACCTCAACATTCTGAAACAATTAACTCTCTAATGGCTTTTACTGTCACAGTCAAAGCTGAGCAGTCTGCATCAGTAGCAAGCCTGTGATGTGGTCTAAACCAAGGGCTCCCAAAGTGGTGTTCTGTACAGCAGTGAGAGTGCGCTATTTCACTGAAGCTTGGAAAGATTCAGATTCATCCACGGTCCACACCAGCCTCTCATTCATTATTTGCCTAAAGTCATAGCTCAAAGTCACATGCAATGCACACACTGCTGGAGAATGACGAAGGCCATCCACAAGTTTGGAGGAGGAAGTTAAAATACTGCCAAAGCCTAATTGGGGCTCTGTGTAGAGACACATTAGCCGGGTCAAGGTATGTCCCAGGATGTATCAAGAGTCTCAACTTCCTCGCTCTCTGATGTGTCCTTAGTCACTGAGCTGAGTGCTGGGTTAACTTCTAGAGCTTGACTTTGGTTTGGAATCTTGATTTAAGCTTTAAGGCCCTAAGCTAGTTCTTTAACATCTCTCTGCCTGGTCTCTCCCCTGTTAAAAGGATTGAGGAAAAAGAACACCACCTTGTTTCACAGAACAAGATAAGGAGTCGATATATAGAAAAAACTTAGTACAGGGCCCAGCAGTTAGGAAGTGCTCTAAAGCTCCCATCCCTCCAAGGCCCCAACAGTGAGAAGCAGAGCGTGTTCCTGTCGTTCCACCATGAAGTCATACGTCACAGGTTGCTTTTCTGTTAGGGAAAAGCAGGTTTGTACCAGGCATGCATTCATAGCTCTCTTCCCTTTGCCTCTCCTGGCAGTGAGTGAATCTATGAAACAGCCAGCTAGGACTACACAGTCACCCTTTCCCCTGAGGACCTCTGCAGACCAGATGCAAGGATCTACAGTGGTATCCACCTGGGAGGTGGGATGAGAATAAATGCATCAATCAATGGATCTATGGATGGATGGATGAACAGACACTGATTATCGGTTCAAAGAACCCAACAGAGAGTCTCATTCGTTACTTCCTCTGAAAGCCTGCAACGCTGGGAAGTGCACAGTTTGTGCACTCCCCACGGTCTCCCCTGCCTCCATTCCACTGCACATCTTTTGGAAATTAACTATTTAGTATTCCCAGAGAACGTAGAGGAGACATAGGAAGCAACCTTCGGAGCAGGCTCACAGCTCACTAACCAAGCTTTGTTAGAGGGAAAAGTCAGAAGTAATGAGTATAATACATTTTTGGATTATTAGCCAACATCAAGTAACCGTTCTTTCCTCAGCCACATTAGAGTTGTTAGTCTATGGTAGACAGAGTGCAAGAAAGCCCTGGGTACTGATGCTTGGTACAAAGGAAATACTTGCTTCCCAATGGAGAGTGCCTCTCATTAGAAATAACAAAAGATTAATTTATTACTATAAATTAGTGGCACATCAAGATGTACACGTCACCCATTAAAACTATAAAATACCACCTTCAGATAGCTTAAAAATACGTGATATGGGTTTGAAACTAGAACTAGGAATTTCTTCAGTGATTTTGCTGGTAATGTTTCCTTTACGTTTGAACAGCCAGTGGAAATCTAAAGGCCAGTAGGACTTCCTTGGTGGTTCAAATCCTGATATTTTCCTAATGGAAATGACCAAGGAGCACAGACGGCCCTAAGCTCTAGCACCTTCTCAACCTACTGGTCCCCCTGAGGAACGTGGCCTGCTTTCTGTCGCTCTGAGATTAAATGTGGTGCCATTGAATTGCACACACACTAATAAAGCAAGACTCCTACATACAAACCTAAGGCAGCAGATGATGGACAAAAGTACCCTTATCTGGTAAAAATTTATTGCTGTGATAAAAATCTTGATGTTTATTCCAAAGTTCAAATTAAACCAGCATAACACGGTAGCCGGAGTTGAACCACGGAAAATAAGTCATTATTTATAGCAATTATGCACGAATGTGTGTCGGATGCACTGAACTTTTCGGAAGCCAGAGCCTACATTTGGGGGGACTGTTGAATTAGTTACGAGCACAACAAAAGGGTACACTCTTCAGTGATCTCAGCATGTCACTTTGAGTTTATCCACCTGCCTAATGCCCACCTGTCTACCTGCTCTCTCATCTAACCACATATTATGGCATCAATATTAACTTTCGGCTTTCGGTAAAAACCATCACCGTTTCCCAAGCTATTTGTCTCCTAATAAACACAGACTGAAGGGAAAGTGTTGAAAGCTGCCTCCATATTTTTCCCATCGTGTTTGGTCTGAATCCCAGCTGCAAGCATTGTATGTTAATAAGCGTTATTTAATTGCTAGATGAAGAAGCCCTTTGGAGCTGCTCTGGCAAATGTTGAACTTGATCTTCCATCATTTGATGTCACGCAAGACCAGATAAACGGCACGTCTGTCGAGAGTCTGCAGAGCCCCGGTCGGAACAGCTGCAGTCTTCCCGGCTTCTTTACAGCATGTTTCTCACTTAAGAAAAAAACACGCTTCATTACATCGCCTCTTACTTGAGCTGCAAGGGTCTATTCAAGGAAGATAAGCCTCTTAGAGATGAAGTAGCGTTGAATTTAGGTTTTGAGTGACGGCAGGAAGATTTATCCATTCAACAGACAATACCGCTTTCTCTGCAGTAATCTAGGAGGCGGACAATGATCTGTTTTTAGGCCTCATCTCATCTCTTTCCCACAGCAGAAGGTGATTAGAGTTGGGGAACAGAGACTGTGAAAGAAAAACTTGAGCGCTATCTCTCTAGCCCTCCTGTTTCCTGAAGGGGTGAGGGGGAGCCCCTGCGCCAAGGGCGTCAATCACAGATTCACAGTGGGGACAGGATGCCTCGCCCTTGGGAAACCGAGAAGCCACAGGTAAAGAGTAAAACGTGACCATTCCGGCTTCAAAGAGAAGGAAGAATGAAGTAGTTAGTCCTTCACTGGTGAATTTGTTCGTCCCGGCCCAGCACGCACGAAGACCAAACGGTCAATGGTCAGGAATCTTGCTTGAGGCAGTTAGTTCTCTAGGGTATCCCATTCACTGGGATGTGAGAGAGTGAGGTCCAAAGACAGCAAGCAGCCTAGAGAGAAAGGAAGGGGGAGGAATCTGCTCAGCACACTGAACAATGGCGTGTGAAACTTGGGCCAGCATCCCGATACAGCTCCATCTTACCTTCCAGAGCCGTCGCCAGCAATGCAGGGGATTTTTACTTAACTGTTCATTTGAAGAGTACCTTTCGGTCAGCTCCTTAACACAAAACGCCCTGTGAGCAACTCGTAAGCTGGTAACCAACAAGATACAGAAGCACAGCCCAGCATCAGAGTCCCCCTTGGAAGCAATATCCACTCGTATCTTTAGGGTGGAAGGAAGGCTTGCCTTCTATTAGAATATGCGTTTACACTTTTCAGTGATGAGCCTCAGAGTGGGTTTAGAAGCTTATAAGAATGCTTCTGGTTTGGGGCGGTCCTCTTTTTATTTACCAAACAAAAGACTGCTGTGGGCACAGTACAATGGATGGCTAAGGGTGCCTTTTATGGGGCGCTCACAATCTTCAGTTCATTTTCCTTTAGCGCACCTTGAGTGCACATATCAAATATCTATAAAATAAGATGTTTCTTAAAATGTCCCTGCATCAAGATACCTGAAGGTGAGCAAGGGAGATGGCTCAGTCAGTAAGGTACTTGCTGCGCAAGCATGAGGACCTGAGTTTGATCCCCAGAGCTACACAAAAAGCTGGGTACAGGGGCTCTTGCTTATAATCCCAGCACTGAGGAGGCAGAGACAAGAGGATCCCTGAGGCTTGCTGGCCATCCACTCTAGGCAAGCCTGTGATCTCCAGATTCAATGAGAGGTCTTATCACAAAACAGAAAACTATTAACATGGACTTCTGGCTTCCATACACACACACACACACACACACACACACACACACACACACAAATAAGTAAATAATGAAGATGAGTCTAAGAAAATGTCAGCCGGGCGGTGGTGGCGCACACCTTTAATTCTAGCACTCGGGAGGCAGAGGCAGGCAGATCTCTGTGAGTTTAAGGCCAGCCTGATCTACAAAAACTAGTTCCAGGACAGGCTCCAAAGTTACAGAGAAACCCTATCTCAAAAAAGTAAAGAAAAAAGAAAAAGAAAGAAAGAAAATGTTAAAACAAGACTGTAAAACAAATAAGGAAAAAAAAATACCCTTGCACAGGCCCTATTTTCCTGGAAAGGGAGTCACGGAGACTGGTGGAACCTTTTTTAACTTTTATTTATTCTTTGGTAATTTCATACATGTGTGTACAACGAGCATGCCTTCAGCTCCCCCTTCCTCTAGAACACTGTCGGTATCCCCTTCTGTCTATAGAGATGCTCCTTTCGTTATTTCTTTTAATTTTGAGACTATAATTGCAGCATTTCTGCCTTCCCTTCCCTTCCTCCACAGCCCTCCATGTGCTTGCCCTCCTGCTCTCTTTCAATTCACGGCCTTTTTTCATTCATTGTTGGTACATGTGTATGTTCATACAAATTTATTTCTACACATAACTTTCTTGGTTCAGTTCCCAGCAGCACCCACATGGTAGCTCTGGAGTTCCAGGGGGGTCTGACACCTTCACACATACAAACATACAGGCAAAATACCAATGTACATAAAATAAATCATTTTTTTAAAGGGAGATCAAGGAGTTTGCTATGAGATTATGTCTCCTAGAAATGTCAGAAACTACACCAATAAAGTCTCACCGACAAGACTGCCTAAACATGAGCTTAACACGAACAACAGCAATAAACATGACAAAGGGGACAGGGAGAAACCCTACACACACACACACACACACACACACACACACACAACTGCAGGCAACCAAGGAATGCTGAGAGCAGGAGAAATCGTTTTCCCCAGGGAAGAGCATGTCAGTTGGTTATATGATCCTAATGGTCAGCCCCGGAAACGTGCATGCAAGTAACATTACACAGACTGGAAGCATCCCTTAAGTGTGAGTAATTGACTCTCGAAGCAAGAAAAGAAAGTCACAGAAATTAATGCAGAATTAAGTCAAGCTTCCCCAGACAGCTCCTTCATGTGGGCACAGACTGGGTGTTCTCTAGACATCAATATAGTCATCACATTTTTGGCATTTCCTATTGTTAAATCGTATTTTGTTTCTGCAAAAACGTCATACTGACAACCAGGGACTTCTTTGACATTCATCTCATGAGATGCTGAAAATATCTGTTCGTCAGTCTTGAAAGATCCCGCAACAGGCAGGTTTGATGGAGCCTAGACAAAACCCATCTGTGGTCCCCAGGAGGAAATCCAACATCAACACCAAAATATGGCCTAAAGAAGATTTCAAAGGGGAAAAGCCACCTCTAGACCCTCTGCAAATCCCGCAGAGCACTATCCCACCGTGGCTGTGCTCACCAAGTGGACTGCCTTCAAAATGGCAGGTCCTGTTTAAAACAAAAGCAGATCAGCAAAGCTCTGCTCCTCTCGTGGTGTCTAACTGTGTCTCAGGGAAGATGGGTTTTATTTTATTTTACTCCTGCTGAGCTTCACATTCCTTAGAATCAATTCCAACACCGGTGTGCAAAAATTAATCTTCACTTCCTACCTCCATAATCAAAAGTTGCCATTCGAGGAAGGGAAAAAAAATCAAATTCTGGCTTGTGGTCCCCAAGCTCAGCACCTATATTGATGCCTTTACTTCCTTCTTCCTTTCTCTCTCTCTCTCTCTCTCTCTCTCTCTCTCTCTCTCTCTCTCTCTCTCTTCCTTCCTTTCTTTCTGACTTTGCCCTTTTTTCTTTTTAATTACTGAAGACTCCTGTTTTAGAGAAAGCCCTAATTGCTTCATTTTGAGATGTTATGTTTAACCTCAGGAAATGGTGCTATAAGACCTGGCAAACAGCTTTCTGGTTGTTTCAATCAGTGCTGGATTATGAGGTTCAGCCGGGTAAGGGCCCTATTCATTTTCTGGCCCTGTCATCTTGATCTTATTTGAATGTCTGGGGAGCTGGAGGTGCTTAGCAGGCCCTGGGCTTCAGGAGTGGGGGTGGGAGTAGTGGGGAGAGCTGGGCAATGTGTTGGAGACACTGAAAGTTTTCATTTTGACTCCTTAATGAGAGCGACCTTTGACACGGGCTGATGAGTTCCATGCCTGTCCTGGTGTGCTTTTTGAAAACATTTGACACTGGTCACAGGTCTGACAGGGATATGACTAATGAAGTCGTGGTATAAAAATAATGGGCTGCAATTGCTGGTTATTTGCATGAAACCAAACTCCTTAAAAACTTGTCTCTGTTCACTTTCTGTTTTCTAAATGAGTCAATAATATGAATCAGATGGCTTGAAGGGAACTGACTCCCAAATATTCCTCCTATACCTTTGGTAAATTAGTTGGCATTTGGTGCAATTTTTGTTGCCTTGAGGCCTGGTTTAAATTGGAGCATAGTTACTAAATTGCTAGGGCGATTGTAGAATGTGTAGGATAATACATAATGCCTTGTTTTCTTAAGCGTTTCGTCGGGCAGCTTCTTGTGAGGTCAGGGGATCCAGACAGCTCTTTGCAGAGACTATCAACTAAGAGTAAATAAAGAAGAAATAGGAAGAAGATGCTGGAGGAGAGTGCGGGAGCTACAGAGTGAAAGAAGGAAAAGGAAAAGTTGGAGAACAAAGCCCATCAAAAAGAAGGGAGCCGCAAGGCTTCAGAGAGCACTCAGCGGTTAAAAGAGCTTCCACTATTCCAGAGATTAGTGGTTCCCAGCACCCATGTCCCCTGCCTCACAGCTCCAGGGGACCTGACGCCCTCTTCTGGCCTCCAGAGGTATCTGCATACACGTGGGATGTACTCACACAGACACAAACACACACACTGCTAAGAGTAAATCTTAAATAAAATAAAAAGGCAGTGGCATGAGTTGACATCCAAAAACAAGAAAGAAAAAGGACAAAACAGAAAAATGAATCAGAGAACATAGGGAAACTAGAGGAATTGGAAAAGCAGAGAATGGGGGCTGGGTGTCCTGATAATCACCCAGGCTTTGTAGATACATGAAGATCAGCTGGGGGTGTAAAGGCGGTGCACACACGCACGTGTCTGCCTGTGGAAGCCGGAGGTCAAGCTTTCATTACTTGACCTGGAGATCACTGATTGGTAGGCTGGCTGGCCAAGGACACCTGAGATCCTCTGAGCTCCTCCTCCCAGTGCTGTGGTTCCTGGCACACACCACTGATTCCCGGCATTTCCACACCCTGTGGGTGCTCGGGATCTGAGCTCTGTGCTCCCTGCATCCTCTCCTCATCCAGCATCAATTCTGACAATTTTCATTTTCTGAGACAGGGCTTGTGTAGCCCTGGCTGTCCTGGAACTTGCTTTGTCGACCAGGCTGGTCTTGAACTCACAGAGATCCACCTGCCTCTGCCTCCTGAGTGCTGGGGTTAAAGATGTGTGTCACCACCACCCAGAAACTTTGGCAAATATTCTATATTTTAATATTCCTTAGACTTGACCAAAGTCTGACCACACTAAAGCCTAAGTATTCCTGATACAGATGGACTCTGAATTCCTGCTTGGTTACGAAGCATGCATCTTAATGAGTCATAAGCTCTGCTACTGGTTACCAAAATAGAGACATAGAAGACATTTCTTCTCGTTCTAGAAGTTACCACTAAAACACAGCAGTCGCATGTAGACTAAACCCCAAAATACCCAAGAGTTGTTTTTCAAGAAACAAGACAAAGTTTAGTAGAGAGAGAAAATGAAGAGCAGAGTGAGCCTGGGAAGGCCTGGCGGAAAGGCACCTGTGAGAAAGGTGGGTTAAAAGCAGGGTGAGCATCCTCAGCCATGACAGAAACGCAAATCAATACCGAGATTCCACCTTACACCTGTGAGAAAGGCTGAGACGGAAAGCGCACGTGACAGTTCATGGGGTGAGGGTGAGCAGCGAGGGGAACACTCCTCCAGGAGGGTGGCAAAAAAAAAATGTGTACAGCCACTATTCCTCAGAACACTGGGAATCCACCTACCTCCAGACACGGCTATACCATTCTTGGACATGTACCCAAAGGTCATTCCATTCTACCACCAAGACTCTTGCTCAGCTATGTCCATAATGGTTTTATTCATAATACTCAGAAACTGGAAACAACCTAGATGCCCTGCAACCAACGAATGAATAAAGAAAATGTGCTACATTTACACGATGGAGTATTACTCAGCTGTTTAAAAAGTGGCATATCTTGTATGAGAGAAGAATAAATAAAAAAGAAAAATAACATCAGGAAAGCTGCTGGCAAATGAACTGAATTAGGGAAAAAAAAATCATCCTGACTGAGGAAACCCAGACCCAGAAAGACAAGCATAGTATGTGCTCACTTAAGGTAGACATTAGCTGTAATGTAAAGGATAAACAGGCTACAATCCACAGACCCAGAGACGCTAAGGAATGAGGAAGGCTCTAGTGGGAACACACGTATCTCCCTGGGAAGTGGAAATAGAACTGATTTTGCCAGTGGAGTAGGGGTTGATGGAGATGGAAATAGAAGGGATCAGGTGGAGGAGGGAGGGATAGAGGGACAGAGTACAGGGAGAGATGACTGGAACTGGGGCCTTTGGAGGACCCTGTGGAAACCGAGAGCAGTGGAAACTTCTTTGAATTTATGAGGGTGACTTTAGTGAAGACACCTAGTAACGGGGGATATGGAGCCTGAACTGGCCATCTTCTGTAACCAGGCAAGGCTCCCAGTGGTGGGACTGTGACACCAACCTAGCCACAAAACCTTCGACCTGCAACCTGTCCTGCCTACAAGATGTGCTGGAGCAATGGTGGCTCAGAACTTGTGGATGGGGCCAAGCAATGTCTGGTCTAATTGGAGGCGCAAGTCGTAAGAGGGATCCCATGCCAAACACTGCCAGGATGACCAGGAAATGGGGGCTGAATAGTCCAGACCTAGGGTAGAACCAAACATAACCAAAAAAAAAAGTCAATGAAATGATTCCTAATGGTTTGCTGCTATACTCATAGGTCAATGTGTAACCCAACTGTCATCAGAGACATCATCCAGAAACTGATGGGAGCAGAGGCAGAAACCCACAGCCAAACATTAGGCAGAGCTCAGGGAACCCCACAGAAGAGGCGAAGGAAGAACTATAGGAGTCAGAGGGGTCAAGGACACCAGAAAAACACAGCCCACAGAATCAACTAAGCAGAGCTCATAGGGGCTCACGGAGACTAAAGAGGCACCCGTGGAGCCTGCGTGGGTATCAGTTAGATCCTCTGCATGTGTTATGGTTGTTTAACTTGGGGTTCTTGTGGGACAGCTAACTTTGAGAGTGGGCTGTCTCTTGACTCTTTTGCCTGATCCTGGGACCCTTTTCCTCCTACTGGCTTACTTCATCCAGCCTTGGTATGAGGTATGTACCTAGTCATATTATATCTTGTTATTCATGTTGGATTGATATCCCTGGGAGACCTGCTCTTTACTTAATCGAGGAGGAGCGGATCTCAGGGAGGGGAAAGGTTGGTAGGGGGGACTGGGAAGAGTAGAGGGAGGGGAAACTGCAGTCAGGATGTAATGTATGAGAGAAGAATAACTAATCAGGAAAATAAATAAATAAGCTTAAAACAACTGGGTTGACACATGCAGCTGAGGACTCATCTTTTGCATAGAATAGATAATGCTCAGAGCCCAAAAAGTACACTCTGTAGCTTGGCATCATATTCATATGGCAAAGATAAAGAGAGCAAAAATGAGTGGTACCAAAAGCCACTGAAAATCAGACCCTACAAGGCAAAACAAACCCTAGTCATTTTACCTGAAGTAATGATAATGGCAGGATTTCAAAGAAGTCTTCATGACCTGTTGTTCACTTGCCCAGATTACCAGACAAGATGAAATAAGGAAAATGGATAGACTAGAAAGAACATCTGGACAGTAAGAAATACAAGATCATTACTGAATATTGGAGAAGACACAAGTAGAGCTTGTAGTTTAGAGATCTCAGAAATCTTTTTTAAAAATAGGAGCAATGACCGTCTGTCTTAGATGGTTTCCCTGCCTAGAGGCCAAATACAGACTCATTACCAGATAAATGGATCTATTTCCCTGGAGACAGATGTCATCACACCCAAGTTTAACACAAGGGAAGGGAGAGAGCAATCCCTTGGTGCTGAATAAAGGGGATGACGATGCAATATAAGTCTAGCAGTGAATTTCTCTTCAATACCAACTGATGGCATAAAGATAAGTTTTAGGGGGCTAGAGAAATAGTTCAGCAGTCAGAGCACTTGCTGCTCTTTCAGAGGACCCGAGTTCCCATTCCTAGTACTAAGTTCTAACTCAAGCTGCAGGGGATTCAATGCCCTTTTTCTGGTTTTTGTGGATTCCCACACGTGCCGCAGATACACATACATACAGACGAACATAAAATCTTCTAAAAATTAATTTTGTTAATTAACTACTCTGTATTTTATTTGTGCATGTCTTTGGCATGGTTTCCTCATTAAACCATAAGCTTTTTGAGAGCAAGAAGCACATATATCCATCTTAGTGTCTTCCCTGGCTCTCTGACCCTCCCAAATTCTCCAATACAAAGCTAAGAATCAAGTGACAGATCAGGCCTGTGGCACCTTTGATGTCTCACTTTCAGGGGCCCTGCCAGCCCAGGGTGGTATCTGGACTCAGTGGTTGTTATTTTAATCTCCGTCCTCCCAGCTGTTCTTAAGAGCTGGGTCTGTCCAAGAGCAGGGAGTTCTATCTGCTGTTTTACTGACAGTACTCGCAGTAGTTTCTGTTATCTGGCCAATACTTAAGAACTCCTACTTGAACAAAGGAGTGAAGAAATGACTTACAGTCTAGTAAGTAGTACTTACTGAGTATTACTTAGAAAAAACAAATTGTGTGTGCACATGTTTTCTTGTGTATAATGCATATATGTGTACACGTTTGTGTGTGCATGTATAGGTGTATAGGTGCATGAAGGCCAGAGGTCAACCTCAGTTATCATGTGTCAATTGCTCTCCGCCTTATCTGGCAGGCAGAGTCTCTCACTGAACCCAGAGCTCACAGATCTGTCTAGGCTAGCTCACTAGCAAGTTTCAGACATCCCTTTGTCTGCATTCCCTGGGTTCCAGTTCACAGGTGCGGGCCACTGGGCCTGACTATTTTGTCTGTTTTTTTTTTTTTTTTTAATTGGTTCTGAGGAATTGAACTCAGGTCCCCAAGCTTGCTCAGCAGGAACTTTACTAAGATATCCTCCTCAACCCTAAAATATATTTTTATATGCACAAAACAGAAAAAATATAATAAAGAAAATGAAAACCACTTATAAGCAGTAGAACATTCTAGGCAACACTGTGTCCCTATTTTCTAATCTCTCTCAGCCTTTCCTGACCATTGTCTCTATCACGATCCTATGCAGGAAGCTCGGCACCCATGACTAACAACCACACGGTGTTTCAAAGGAAGAACGTGTTTAGGACCAAGCACTCCATGAAGAATAAAAGTCACCTCAATTCAAACTTTTTATATTTTCATTTCGAAAACTTCTAAACATCTGTGTAATCAGTAATTGGTCTTAACTCCCACCCCACTCTCTATAATAAGAAGGAGAATACCTTCTCTGCAGGAAGAAGCCCCTGGAAAACTACAGGAATTCATTCATGCACTGTTCAATCCAAAACTTTTCCTCGTTATAAAGCACGCTCAGAATCTGAATCTCTCCTTTGATTTTTTTTTTTTACCTCACCTTTGTATTTTAAGCATCTAAAGGCAAAAACTAGTTTTCCATCTATTTAGCATAATTTATTTATTGCCTTGGGCACTGATTCGCCGTGTAATGTAAATAACAATACTATTTTGCATGGCAATTGTGCCTCTGGCAACTCTTTCAGACATTAATTTTCACTCCCTCCTTAAGGAATAGGTGAACACTGATATTATTAAGGCTTGGGCTAATGAAATCAGGCTGGAAGAAGAAGGTATTCGCAAGAAAGTTTAAATTTACTAGCTGCTGGCTTGGTTCTATATTGGCATCTATTTGTGTTTCTAGAGCAAAAAACAAACACCTTTGGAACAGCACTTAGGATCATAAACCTTCAATTGTGATTCTTCGTTTACCTCTGCGGGAGATTTGATTCTGCTGATTTTGTTTATTTGTTTATTTATTTGCTTTACTGCACATCTATGAGGCTGGAGACTAGGGAGTGAGTTCAAGCTGGCATATGAAACAAATAGTTCTGAGAGAGATGAAAACCCCACGCTCCAAGGTGGCTACTGCTGTAGCCCCTGCCTCTGAGGGTGCCCGTCCACTGAGCATGAAGGCGTGGAGCTGCTAACAGTCTAATCAGTGCTGGTTCGTTTGCATCCTGCAACGCACTCTTTTTTCTTAAAAGAGTCTGTTTACTACTATTCATGTGTCTCTGCCCAACTCCTGCTTCAGGACACAAGGAATCTGGGCAGGTGCCCACTACACCCCAATATCTGCCTATAACATCTCTGTATACACGACGCCGTCTAACCAGACACACAGATGAAACTGCTGAGCCTGGCCAGCTCTTACAGGGTGGCCACATGTCCCTGCTCTCCAGGCGCTGGCTGTTAGAGACAGGACGAGTGACTAGGTGTGGCAGCTGGATAGCACAGCTCTAGCAACAGAAGAAATCACTGTCTTCTGATGGTAGCAGCAATAGGTACCATGCACTGGGGATAGTTCATTTCACTTTCACAGGGACCAGTGCTACTTTACAAACTCGGGAGCCTGGGAAAGTGAGTAGAATAACTGCCAAGGCCTGGTGGCCTGGTGGCGATCAGAGGAAGAACTCTGCTTCCGTTATCTGTGAGACATTGTTTACCCAAGACCCTCTTTCCCTTCTGCAGCACATCATAGCTTTGACTGCCCGATGTACAGTTGAAAAAGGGATCATGCTGTGTTTTGATCCATTGGATCAAAACACAAACATTGGGATAACCAAAATCTTTATGATAATATTATTTTTTAAATAGTTAATTACTTAAAAACGGGTAAGGCATATGGGTTGCCACCACCGCATGTGACATTCTTTCCACCAAAGGGTTCGTGGCTGTGCATCACATGTAAACCCACACGTGACACACGTACACAGATACTCACAAAGGCTTCTCACTGAAGACGCCATGACTTACTGCACACATAAACCCCGAACACGCAAAGGTTTCTAGCAGAGGCACTGTAACTCTGTATCACACGAAAACGTGTACATGAACGGGCACACACACACACACACAATTACCTGTTGGACTGGAAAACTGAGTGTGGGGACTCAGTCAAGACAGGTTTTTTTGTTCCATCATTTTGAACAAAAAAAGAAGAGCAAGTGCAGACGTGTGGAAATCTGGAAAACGTAATCTCTTCCTTCTTGATTTCTAGCACCACGTACACACTGACTCCCGGACCTATAGACAGCTTCGAATGTCCCCCCTCGACTGCACTGACAGCTGGTGTGTGGCCACCACAGCGATCCCAGGATAGGAGGCTGAAACACGAGAATGATATGATCCAGAGAAACCTGGGTCACATGTGACCCCGTGTCAGCAGGAATGACCACAGCCTAGGGAGATGGCTCAGTGGGAAGAGGTGCCTGCCGCCGACCCCAGTGACCTCAGTCTGACCTCTGGGACCCAGAGAGGGGCAGGAAAAGGGGACCCCAGCAATTTGTCCTCTGACCTCCTCTCTTCACCATGTACACCCACGTCACCACCACCACCCTAATGCCGGGAAGCGTGTGTGTGCAATTTTCAAAGATGGGATTGATCACAGCCATGGCATTGTTCCTCCTTCACAGAAGGAGGCTGCAGCATCACTGACTGAGAGAACCAGTTTCCTATTTGGTTTCAAGTCCAGTTATTCAGTTTCCAGGAAAGAAGTCACAATTAAACTACCTCCTATACCTAGAATTAAATGCCAGCCCTATCATTTGGAGCCAGAGTAGCCTACGACAATCCTGAAGTCCACACAAATCCAAATTTATTTGTGAATCATAACAATTGAGATTTTTGGGCTCTCTCAATCATATGGCAAAAACCAGGAGATAATTATAAATGAATATGATAGCATTTTGATTAAGAGAAATTATACAAGACAATCTAACATCTTAAGTCTTTGAAGCAGTTGCTGTCTTCTACATGAGCTGAATTTAAAACATATACACTAATTTACCAAACAGAGCAAATAAAAATATGCCAGCTCATAGACAGCGACCTCCTGAAGATTGCAGTGACTATATATGTGTGTGTGTATATGTATACTTGAATATGTATACACACATATATATACTCTTTGGGATTTTTTTCTCATTGTGATGCTGTGGGTGACTGCATTTTGCTTTGTCTCCTCAACCTACAGAACTATTTGGCTCTCCCCTTCCATTATTCCTCCCATTAAAGATCCTGCTAGGCATGGAAGTGGTGTGTTCTCCAGAGTCCCGGGGCAAACAGAACCGACACGGAAATGAAGCACCTCGCTCTCGCCTGCTCCTGTGTCGGGCACACGGAGGGCCGTGTATATGACCGACTGTGAGTTGTGTGGTAGAAATAGGTTTTTAACCCCTCTAAAGGAGAAAAGTCATACTGATTTCCAGGCTCATTTACACTTCTTTCCCTATATGCTTTTTTCCTTCCCTATACTTCATGTGGAAACATTTTAGAACCTGCAGCTCCCATACTAGTATGTTGCCTCAGCCCGTCATTCCTACCTTCCCACACAAGCAGCTGTATCTCATAATAGGGTGCGGTGGCAAGCAAGGATAGACCCAAAGGTCTCCTTTGATACTTAGAGATAGATCGCTCTTAACTTTGCAGCATTGAACTCTGACCATAAAAGTAGAGTGCGTCTCCTACAGAAAAAGCAAATCTTGGTTGTTACTTTGTTTTGCTTTGTCTTGCTTTGTTTTAATAAAACGTATGGCTTGCTGCTTTTAGCCTTGTCCTCAAGAGCCATGACACACAATTAAAGAATATGAGCACTTCATTTCTGTTTTAAGGTTGATCATCTCTCATGCCCTCAGCTAAGCAAGATCAGAATATGACCTCTCAGCAGAATAGGGCCTTTCTAAGCAGGCGGCTATGTAGTGGCTTCCGAAAACCACCAGTACCAATGACCCTCCCAATTTTCCAAGTTTTAGCAGGCAAACTCCAAATAAAATCTAAATTATTAACTTGCTTATTTTTCCTTTTATCCCATATTAAATTAAGATGAGAAGAAAACCCCAGGGATGTGCTAAGCTGCCCGCGCCATCTTTCCTACCTGGAAGGGAGCAAAACTGGCCAACCACGTCCGCCTGCATCTCTGGAGAAGGCGCTGCGCGGAACAAGATTCCACACTTAACTTTATCACTAACAGTAAACACTAAGAAACCCATGTGCCACCTCCCCGTGCTGAGGAAGAACCCTGCTGTACACTAATGGGAACGCCATCCTGAGAAAAGTTACCAAGCCACATTGATAAACACAAATGGAAACGTGGGTTCATTTAGGTGTAAGAGTTGGCTAGTCACAAGCCCGAGATGTCGGCCAAGCATTCAGAAGTAATATTAAGCCTTCGAGTCAACAATCTGGGAACTAGCTGCCAGGTATTCGGTATCCGCTTACATCCCAGCTTCTCTGTTTCCTCCTCACCAAACAGCATGTGGACGGGAAACACGTTCCCTATCTGTCCCCGACTCTGGCACTTAGTGCGTCCTTCTTCTTTTGTGTGCTACGCCCCATTCTCTGATCTCCAACCTTCACCGATCTGTGGCTGAAAAGCAAGTCTAGATGGCGCGCTGTGGCCACACTGGCCTCTCTTGCATCAGTCAAGGCACGTTTATTCCTCGTTTCCTTCCCCCATACTGCAATTCTGCGGTACTCAGAAGGTAATAATGCTGTCTATAATCCTGTCCATCGCATCACTTTACCAAACAGCAAGTGGTCCTTGATGGGGGGGGGGGGGTTTAAAATACTTCACAGGCTCCAGGCTCCTTCCCACGACTGCACTCAGAGTCACTCCTACTGTCTTGTCTCCAATGACAACAATTGAACCAACTTACAAAAAATGTACTTCCTCTTCCCCTTCACTTCTATCCACCACTCTCCCTTCTTAGCATTTTTGGCTGAGAGCCATTAATCCCCATGACCCTGCCACTTTGTTCCACACCTAGGCCAGAGGCAGAGAGACAACAGATCGTCAACGAAACCAGACTGGTTTTGGCTTTGGATTTCTACCAAAGAGGGCACAAACAAAATCTAAATAAGCATTGATTTTCACTAGTTTATCTTCCTAATGGGCTGCATTGCTGGGAGCAAAATCTACTGGTTGGCTAAGTAGGTTTTAAAGTCAGGAAACCTGTTGCCTGGACGCTGAAACAAATACCAACGTGACAAAATAAGGAAGCTAGAATGGACTGAATGAGGACAGCTCCTTTGATCTGTGGCCCTCGGTGAGAACAAGCAATGTCCCCATGCTGAGAGGCAGTGAGAGCGGCAAACAGGCTTCCGAGAGTCGGCATAGCGTTCTACTCTGAGTGCTTCTCAGAGGCCTATTTATTACAGACTAAAGTAGGGAATCCCGGTATCAGAATAAGATCCTTTATGATTCAGTCCCAGCAGCTAGTTTAGCGGCTAGGCAGGGCACTAGACACCTCTCCATCCATGTCATTGGATCATCTCAACAAACAGCAGCATGGTTCTCATTGTCTCCCAGGACATGAAGACCAACTGCCACAGCCTCTTGACAGCCAATACTAAACAGTTGTATATTAAAATGATTAAGCTCTTGAAGCTACAAAGAATACTTCACTGCATTTTAAAAAGAAGTGACAAGGTGTGGGCTTGACATGGCACCAGTCTGTAGCTTCTCTGGGAGTTATAAGTTCTGCTAAAGGCGAGCATCCTTTTAGGACTGGGCAGCATGCACATAGGAAAATAGCAGTGAGTAGCAGCCTTTAGCAGAACATTCTATACAGTCCTCTAGCTTACAGCCAAAGATGCCGTAATGGAAATGAAATGGAATGAACATATAAGCACAGGTGGCAAGTCTTCTGTTAGCACGTGGTCCGCTGTGAGGATGTCAACTTCCTCATATGATGTGACTTAAGATGAGACTGACATAGGATCTACTTGTAAACTAAATTTGCTCTTTGACAAATTCACACACATGTGTACTCCATTCTCACATTCGTGTCTACTCATTTTGTTTTGTGACCCAGTAAGTTTTTATTAATTAATTTATTAATTTTTTTTTTTTTTTTTTTGGTTTTTCGAGACAGGGTTTCTCTGTGGTTTTGGAGCCTGTCCTGGAACTAGCTCTTGTAGACCAGGCTGGTCTCAAACTCACAGAGATCCACCTGCCTCTGCCTCCCAAGTGCTGGGATTAAAGGCGTGCGCCACCACCGCCCGGCAATTTAATAAAATTAAATTTATTTATTATTTTATGTTCATGATTGTTTTGGCTGCATGTATGTTTGTAAATCATGTGTGTGCTGGTATTCCAAGGAGGCTAGAAGAAGATGTCAGATCCCCTGGTGTTAGAGTATGGATAGTTATTAGCTGCATGTGGGTGCTGGAAATTGAATGGGGGTCCTCTGGAATAGCAGTGCACGCAGTCAAGGGCCAAGCCATGTCTCCAGCCCCACGACCCACAAAGTTTAATCAGGCCTGTCCATCTGACTATAGATTTGGAGCTGTCTACTGATGCCTGCAGGGCTCATCAGATAGGATGCAAGTGAAGATAATTTTTCTCCCTCTCCCAGAATCCATCAATAGCCAATAGTTCAGCGATAAGACATGCGGCCCAGGAACCACTCCTCCAGCCACACCTGACTGCTGACAGGCCCAGACTTGTATGGGTCCTGTGCAGGTAACTGCTGTTGCCTTCATGATTACAATGATGATGTCAAGTCTAGAGGATTCTATTTCACAGGCCCTCACCCTACCTCCTGGCTCTTACATACTCCCCATGCCCTCTTCTGCAGTGTCCGCCTAACCTTTTGAAGGTATAAACGTCACAACACCCCTCCAATGCCCAAGGAGCATGGTTGAACCTTCAACTGGCAGCTATGGGTTAGTGCTTTTTCAATTACTAGAACTATGTAGACCCCGGCAGGACTGGCCGGTCCTCCTCGCACTCCCAGTTGCTCCTGCAAAGGAACTGGAGAACAACGCCACTTTGCCTTCTATTTATCCTTAACTGTGCAGTTGGCTTCATATCACTCCATCATATGACTCGACTCATTCGATGACTTGAAGAAAACCAAAACAACCTCTGGTGTTCCATGGGCTACAAACTAGGAAATCCCCAGAATAATCAAAGAGCCAAAGGTCCCGTGCACCAAGAGGACAGAGGAAGTCAAGAACTGCTCACCAAATGCTGCCCTTGAGTTACTTGCTCCATGTCACATACCTGCAGTCAGCCTTGTAAGACAGAAGTAGCACACGGCCATGTCTTACCGAGTCCAAAGCCCACACACTTTCTGTCCTGTCACAGCATTGTGACACATAGCCATGAATCTGGGCTAATCACCTGATGTAAGTTAAGGCACTAATACAGTATTGTGTAGTTTGAGAAGGTGGCCTCATACTAAAAAAATAAAAAGGATCCTATAAAACCTATGGCTGCTTACGGCAGAGATTCATGCTGTGGCTGAGACAGCATTTCTCTAGTGACAATAAGGAGAACATTTCTTCCCAGGCAGAAGAGTCTACCAAAAATAAGCTAAGCACGTTCTGTTCTTGGTCCCTGACCTATTTCATCTTTGGTCTTCGGAAAGCACGCAAACAGAGTGCTGTGTCGTTTTCTCTTCCTGAAGAAAGAAAGCAGAGGCGCACCTGATTCCAATCTGCGGCTCCCCCATCCTCCAGCATAACTCCTGACGCTCTTCCTCTGCATCCCTCAGAGTGTGTGTTTCAGAGTCGCACTGTGAGCAACATGCCTGGATAAATTCTCAACAAACCATTAGAAACCCAAGCAGAACACTAACCAGGAGTCTTCTGTTCACAGAAACCCAAGGGCTCACCAGCCAAATCTTGTGGGCACCAGCACTGCCCACTCCTGAGGACGAAAGTGGCTGACCTAGGGCCGGATGGCTCTCACGATGACCACAGCAACTGCAGTCTACCCGGCCAGCAGCCTTCCTTGCTCTTTCACAGAAGCCCTTGGCCTCATTCCACTCATCTTGCCCTTTACGTCCCTCCTCTCATCTCAAACGCTTCCTCTCCCCATTGGGTGCCCACTGTTCCTCCTCCATCGTTCACTGAATCCCTTCTCCAGGGCCCAGTTTAGGCACAACCTTTACCAGGTGAGTATCCACACAGCTATCTCTGTGCCATGGTACATGGAATTCTAACCACCTAAGTCTCCAGAAGCTTTAAGTTTCATTTCTCCTGTTACTTCGTGTAGGACGGTTTTATCCAGCGCCACTTTATCTTAGAATTCCTTAGCAAACCCCACCCTTGTCTGGAATGTTGCAATCAGCTACCAGCATAATGCACAATTACCTATAGACTAATTCAATAAATCTGCTGCTGTTAAAAGTCCTTCCCTAGAGAAGATATAAATAGCATCTACCCTCTCCTCCTAAAGACTCGACAACAAACCAAAGTACAATTCCTCCAAAGATCGCCCTAGTGTATTGGGCTGGCTTACAGAGGTTGGGAGAAGGGTTACCTGTAGGAACAGGGGTGAGTCTCAAGCAGCCCCCCTGGAGAAGGGTTGGTTACCTGTAGGAACAGGGGTGAGTCTCAAGTAGCCCTCCTCCCCCCAAGAGCTTTCATTCAATACAGACAATAGCTTTCCCATGGCTGCATCAATGGGTCCTCGTCGGCCTCATCTTTCCCAGTCTATACCCAGTCTATATACTCTAGCCCCTACCTGAGACCCAAGGTCATGTGCAAATAGCACAGAATTGCATACAACTGTCTGGAAGGGGTGGCCCAGTGCTCCGATGAGGGTCCGCTGACACTCCCTGCCCCTCCATGAGAGAAGGCCAGCTGGGCTGGTTCTTTGCTAGTGGACACAGCTGGTCTTATGTCCACTGTGGGGAACAGCGCCGTGCCACACCCACCATTTGGAAATGACACTCTGCTTTTCAAAGTCGAATATCCCACCATGCTCCTAAACACAATTTTTAATTTGACTTATTAGTACCTTTATAGAGTTTTTTTTCCGTACATCTCCACATTGTTTTTCCACGTAGTTTCTTTCCTCGGCTCTCTGTGCTAACACCATTCAAGCGTCCATGCCACTTTAGTCTGGAGATACGATGATACTAGGCAGATAGATGATGATGATGAGACAGATAGACAGACAGATAGATAGACAGACAGCCATTACTTATTATAAACATGATGTATTTATATACATATATAGACCATGAAATATGTACATGTATTAAATACTGTATATGCACTCATGTCTAAAATTTGCATGTGTGTGTAGAAATACAGGTCATGTATGGATTCATTGATTTAATTGCTAAGTGTTTGCTAAGTTACTGGTATAGGGGGGGAAACCTCAGCAATGTAGCCTCACCCTGAAGTCTATAGATGGGAACATCAGACCTAGAGAAATACTGTTTAAGCCTACACTCGATAGAAACAGAATATAAGATTTGGAAAACAACTATCGAAGTTCATCATAAATTTCACAGGAAAACAGCCTGAGGATTTCCACTGGGCCACAAGGAAATTGTGGTGGGACAAGACTGTTGAAAGAGAAAATTTCCCTACAGAGCCTCGAAGCAATATACCCCACACAATGCAGTCATCCGCAGGCCCGTGTCCACTGTGGTCCAGAACTATCAGCAAGCAAATCTTCCTGGTAACGCTAGAAATTCTGAATTCTCAACAGCAGAACAGATCTATTGAATTTGAATCTCTGGCTACACATTTCCCCAAGGAATATATCTATATCCCCACCCCAACCCCAAGGTCCCGAGGTTGGTCTCTGCACAATACCTCAGAGCCATTGGGTACACGCTATACCAAACTCGTGGTATAGCAATACACAGTAGATTAGGCAGCACTTCTGAACTTAAGACCCTCATCTACAAGGAGGACATGAGAGGAAAAGAACAAAGATGGTCACTAGTCATTAGATTTAACCACAGAATTCTGATAGATAGATAGATAGATAGATAGATAGATAGATAGATAGATAGATAGATAGATAGGCAGGCAGGCAGACAGACAGACAGACAGACAGACAGGAGAGAGAGAGAGAGAGAGACAGACAGACAGACAGTAGATAGATAGATAGATAGATAGATAGCCAAAGAGTAGATAGATAGATAGATAGATAGATAGATAGCCAAAGAGTAGATAGATAGATAGGTAGGTAGATAGATAGATAGATAGATAGATAGATAAGAATATATATGGAGAGATAGAGAAGAATATATTCTTCTCTTCCTTCATTTTTCTGCCTCCTCCCATGCTAGGCATCAAATAGAAAACAGAGTGACACGGGCATGCCAGGCAATAACTTTGCCACTGAGCTACACACCCACTTCTAACCTGTGTACCTATATGCTGAAAAGCATTTCTCACCTAAGGACCTCCAGGCCTCCACCAAATCAGCACTGCTCTAGGAAAAATAGCGTATCCACTGCACGAAGTACAAAGAAAATGAGAAACATGCAAGACTTTCTAGAAATAGCCTAGTGCCACAGATCTTCTTTGGCTTCCACTCTTCGCTCGCCCTTCCCCATCTCCATGCTCTTCCCTACGATGGTCCCCAAAATGTAGCCACTGGGCCAGCAGTACAGGCACTACCTAAAAACAGAGATTCTTCCTCAGATATGCTGAGTTGAAAGTTCCCAAGGTTCAGCCTAACACCCCGTGTTGGGAGAGACGCTGCAGGTGCATCGGGTGCAAGCTAAGATTTAATTGCTATTCCAGTTTTCTTCTCTTGTGACAAATATTACTATCCAAAACAACTTAGAAAAGGAATGAGCTTATCAGGCTTCTACTTCCAGGTCACAGTGAGGAATGTCAGGGCAAGAACTCAAGCAGGAACTTGAAGAAGAAACCATGGAGGAAGGCTCCCAGATTCGAGAATGCCTGTGCTCAGTTAGCTCCCTTCACAGCCAGGATTCCCTGCCCAGGAAACAGTGCTGCCCACAGCCCACAGCTGCCTACATCATAAAGACAGTCAATACAGAGCGACACAGACCTACCCACAGACCAACTTGATACTTAAGACTTTTCAGGGGATTCTAGGCTGTGTCAAGCAGATAGCTGAGCCTCACTAGGACAGTCACCATTTGGCAGAAAGGCGGTTTCCACCAGCCCTTCTGGATCCTAACCATCCTCTGCTTGGAGAAAGTGGCAACAGAGTGCAACAGCCCTCCATAGAAGAAGAACCAGGCTCATCTGACCCCAGCCATTCATCTGCAGACTTTGTGTGCCCCGACTTTGGCGCCCCTCACTTTTACAGCAAATCTTATCCTGAGAACTAACGTTAATACTCTCTTCACCTCATGCGTCCTGAAGAACCAGGCAGCCTCAGTCAGGCACACAGCTAAACACGACCCTGCTCAGGCTAAAATAAGTAAGTGGACGTATATTCTAGCATTAATGAAAACGGGGCTGCAATAGTCTGACTTAGCTCTGTTTGTAAGGAATAGTTCATGGATTTGAATCTTCACTTTCTAAGCACCAGCTGTCAAGTTTGCCAGTCATCTGGAGGAAGTGGTAGCCTTTTCCTTTCCCTCAAGTCAGGCTCCTGGGGTTACCACCTGAAATCATTAAATAAATATTAAATGGTGTCTGTCCATAATTAAATTATTACCAATGATTAAAAGTTTTTTTAAGAAAGTGAAGTCTAGTTTTGTCTACTTAGGGACATGGGGATTCCAGTGCTACAAATTTCAATTCTAAACCAAAATTGAACAAGGAAATGAAAAGTGTGAAGAAAATCCATCTCTGAGATCACTCTACCCACCAACGGCTACCTAATATAGCAGAATGTATTACCTCTTATGCTTCATAAATCTTAATTAAAGCCGTTAGCTTTCCTATTATGTGATCGAGAAATGCACCATTAAAGTTAAACCGTTCCTACAAGTAATTACACACACACACACACACACACACACACACATACACACACACACACACACACACACACACACACTTTAAAATTACTTCACATATACTGGGAATGTTGTCTACTAAATCAAAAATTTGCAGAATTTCATTAATGCAAGAATTTTTTAATCTCCCAAAAGTCAGATATGTCCCAAAGGAACCCATACACTCAATGTTGGCTCTTTATAATGCAATTTAGTGCTCACAAACACAGCTAAAGTATTTAAACATTTACGGGGGTTGTCATAAATGCTTTTCTCATTCTTGATCAAATTCAACCTTACACTTAATACAGTTAACTGTAGTTATTTAATTTAAAAACTTGAGATTCCAACCTCAAAAATTTATAACAATATAAATGCAGTTACTCAGCTATAGGAACTGTATACTATGGGGACCCCATTCTTCAATCTGAAACACAAACGCCAAACCCAGTGAGGGAATATTTTTAAAAGTAGACATTATTTTAAATAACTCTTGGCACATTGAAGAAAGAAAACAAACTTCAACTCCAAACAAAAAGAGAGCATTCTTAGCCATGCAGCCATTTCAGTCCGTCACGAGCGTCCTGGCGAGAGTGAGGACGGCACTTGCTTCTGTGTCTGTCTGTCTGTCTTCAGAGTCATGCAGGACAAACTGATGAGTCCGTTCGTTAGTGGGCTGACTTAACAACTAAAGTTAACTTACCCATTGGACTGATTTGGGACATTAAACGATGGACAAGATTAGATGCTAGCAACAGAATTACTGACCTTAGAAGAAAGAAAGGCCTACAGCACGTAGTTAAGCCAGGGGCTTGGCCCTAGGGCACACTGATGTGAACATTCACAAGCCACAGCACAAGACCCGAGAAGACAGCTGCACCAGGCTGTGATGGACAGCCCCAATGCAGAAAACTGCAGCATCTCTCAAGGCTAAGGTGACTGTCTTAACCGAAACCCTTGTTTCATCCTTTATGTATGCCATTTATGTATATACATTTATGTGATTGTAATTCTACCTGGAAGTTATTTTTATCAAAATTTATAATGGGTAAAGTGTCCTCGAAGTGTAGGAGAGGGTCTGTCTTGCTTACGTGTGATTATATCAGAATGAACAATTGACTCCTTCCTCCCGGGGTGACACCCAGGCCACAGAAAAAGATACGGGTAGATTACTATGCACCACATAGCACACAAACCATTAAGATTTCATTTGACAGAAAATTAAACCCCCAAAATTGAAGCTAGAAAAGAAGAATGCTAAATTGAATTAATTAATGCTTCCACTTAACAGCAAACACAAATGGCCACCGCGAATTCTGATATTAAATATAAGCTTTGCAATATAAATTTCCTATAGTTACAAATACATTAATTTGCTGAAATGCTTCTTGCTTTGTGATTATACTTTATGAATATAAATTGCACTAGTGAAACACATTTGCATTTTTTCTTATTAAGTATTGCATATAACATCATACTTATTTTTAAAAAGAAAAGTTTTGTAGGAAAAAGAAAGTTTGCACATGGGGAGAAGGCTTCCGAAGGAGGATAAAGGAAAGATTAAGCAGGCTACTGCACTTAGCCTGACAAAGAAAAGGACCATCTCCTCAGAGGGTGAAGCTAAGGAAAATAAAAGACAGGGGCATTAGCGGATGTTCAGTGTGGGTTTAAAAATAGACGCAGTAATGGCACAAGTCACTGATAAAGGGGTAAGCAAGACCCAGTGCCTAATGGCCACGTTAAATGGCTGCTCAGAGGTCAAAGGGCTGTGGAAGTAGAGAAGACAGACTTAAAAGTCTTTTCCTCGGTCCTGAGAACCTGAGGAGAGTGAAATGTTTTCTGACAAAAGGACCACTGTGCTTTAAGGGAGAGACAGAAGAGCTGCTCAGAAAACCCAGGAGACCACCTAGTCCTGGACAAAGGACCAGGGAGTGCGTGTGATTTACAGAAGAGCGGTCCTGTGCTTCTCACTGTGTGCTCAGCTCACAGTAGGTGGAGATCAGATGTCTTCAAAATCATGACAGACTGTTCCTTCATATATATATATATATATATATATATATATATACATATATACATACATACATGCATACATACATACATACGATAAATCTAGATACACGGACAATGGTTTTCATCTGAACCATTATCCTTACACTGGGTCCCTAACAATGAACCTCCTGGGGTGCCAACTCCCTTGCAAACCTCAACCCTGGCTCATAGAGGCTCTGGTTCTGCATTTCGGATGAATGTGGCAAAGCAGCCCCAGAAACTGTGCCTGCAGATGCAGGACCTAATATCCTGCAGTTCCAGGCCCCAGAGAGTGACAGGAGAATTCTGAACCACACAGACAGAGGCTGGCCATTTAAAGCACTGGTTCTCAACCTGGAGGCTGTGACCCCTTAGGAGCTGACTGACCCTTGCATGGGGTCGCACATCAGATATTTACATTGCGAGTCATAACAGTAGCAAATTCCCAGTTATGGATGAGCAATGAGCATAATCGTGTGGCTGAGGGTCACCACCACATGAGGGACTGTACTAAAGGTTCTCAGTATTCGGAAGGTTGAAAACCACTGATTTAAAGGAAAGAAACATCCGTAAGTGTGGGGGGTGGCACACTGCTATTCAGATTCACCATGTTTATAAACATGTGTGCCAAGCAAACATACATATCAGGTGACTGGTGTTCCCAGCTTTAGAGAAGAGATCCTAAGTTCCTGGCTCTCCAGGAAACCATACTCTAGGGCCTTCAAAATGTGGCTGCTTCGTTGACTTCACTAAAATAAAAACAGAAGACTTGGGATAAAGCAAAATTTAGTCTCCCTGTTCAGTAGTTTCAACTGCCTCTCTAGCAAACTAAGAATAATTTAACTCCTCAAAAGAATCCAGTGAAAAGAACAGTACCCTTGAATAAAACTCTGAAAAATAAATGCTCAATTTAAATTAGCATTAGGTACAAGTTACCTGCAATGGCATACACTCTGTGAAAAGTTGCGTTTTATAAAACTAAACAAATATGTATGCAGAGAAAGAGAGCCAGTGTGTGGGTCCAGGTACAATGGCAGGCTAGAAGCTTCGTCCGCACGGCACAGTGAAGGAATGATTGAGAACAGGAACAAAACACTTTATTCCGTGAAGAAAATGAGACGGGGAGCTTTAGAAAATCCACAACGGTAGGAAAACAATTCCCCAAAAAAACATGCAGCTACGGAGACAGAGACCCTAGCAAGGCAAGAGTGGAGGATAGGGCTCAGGCTGTGGGGTGGTAGAAGATCTGGATGGCCACTTCCGAGAGCAAGCAAGAGAGCAGTCCTACCCTCCTCTACACCAGCACACAGGCCTTGGAGAGAGTGGATGGACGAGGAGTGAAGAGAGAGCCTGTTGGTCACAATGTATGACACAGAGGGCAGAGGCCTCTGACCATCTTGAGAGGGAACCTTTTGTTAAAAACTGAGCCACCCTGGGGATCTAAGAGAGAACGCCAGCCTTTCAGGGAGCCCCAAGTTGGTCTGCCACAGTGTCAGGGAGAGCCGAGGCCAAGAGAGGCAGTTGTGAGGAGGAACAGCGTGCAGACCCAGCATGTGCACATGGAAAAGCCCCGCGGTGTCTGGAGGGCAGAGTTCACCAATGTAGGACTTTCAGGAAGTGATCCTTTGCTAACAATACTCCAGCCGCCATCTTTTTTTAAAAAAATATTTATTTATCTTTATTTAATTTGCATTGGTGTTTTGCCTGCATGTATGTCTATATGAGGGTATATGGAACTGGAGTTACAGACAGTTGTGAGCTGCCATATGGGTGCTGAGAACCGAACCCAGGTCCTCTGGAAGAACAGCCAGTGCTCTTAACCACTAGGCCATCTCTCCAGCCCCTCCAGCTGCCATCTTATCTTTTACCATTCGAAACAAAAGAGACATTTTTAACTCCTTTTTATTTTTTTGAATTGATATTTTATTCTTTGAAAAGTCCACACATTTTTAAAGATTTTTTTTTATTTTATTATTTGAGTGTGTGTGCGTGTAAGAGAGAGAGACCAGTGGCGGGCGTCCATAGGAGGTTGTCAGCTCCCGTGGAGCTGGGGTCTAGAAACTAAACTTGGTCTCAGGAAGAGCAGCAGACACACTTAACCACTGAGCCCTCTTTAGAGTCCCATGTGGATTTCTTTTTACTGTGCTTTTAGCAGAACCTTTACTTTGTTGTATTTTTTAATCTTTATATTTTTATTTTCTAATCACCTTCAAGCATTCATCTTTTTTCCCCACCTCATCCCCTCAGTTCTGCTTCCTCTCTACTATACTTTTAGTGGATTTTTTTTGCCATTTTATACACAAATTAATACCATTTAGAGAAATAACTTTTTATTTCCTTGAAATTATACTATAATTATATCATTTTCCCTTCCCTTTCTTCCTCTAACTCCTCCTTGATCTCTTTTAAATCTTTAATTATCATGAAGTGTGTGTGTGTTCCTAAATATAAAAATAGAACCTGCTCAGTCTATGCAATATTACTTGTATGTATACACTTTTAGTGCTGGCCATTTGATAACAAATTGGTGTGCTCTTCCCTGGAGAAGACCATTTCTCCAGCTCTCAGTATTCTTTAGTTTCCTGTAGTTTTGTTTATTAGGGTTGAAGCCTCTTTCTATTGGTGTTATCATTTTTTCAGGTCATGTTTAGGAAGCCATGTAGGTGAGATTTCAGAAATATAACTTCTCTGGCATTTCTAGGAGATGCAGTCTCATGGGAAACGTCCTGCCCTGTCTAGCTCTCCACCATAACCCATGAGCCTTAGGCACAGGAGTTGTGTTGCAGGTGTATCACTTGGGGTTTTCCCATCTGGGTTTGTAATGTTGCCCCTCTAAAAGCCATCTAACCAAAAAAAAAAAAAAAACCAAAACAATGCCAGGCATGAGACTGTTGTGTATTAGGGTTGTCCAAGGAATTCCCAATACATTATAAACTATTGCAATTGCCCTTGGCCACCCACCCCACCCCTCAGAAGTAGAAGGTAAATCTCTATTGCTAAAGAAACCACGCCCTTCAGACCACAGGGCCCAAAGGCCTCTGAGCTAGACCTGACCTGAATACCTGAGGACTAATTTTCATGGTACCAGAAGGCATCAGGCCAACTTCCAAAGGAGGGAAGCAACCAATGGTCCTGCCTTGCTATGATGGCTCTGAGCCACAACAATGTCCTTCGCGGCACAATAAACCAAAGGTGTAATACTGACTTCTCTTGGAAGCTCTCTAATTGGACTTAAGACCCACTTAACATAAGGGAAATAGTTCCTGGTACTAGAAACTTAGCAGCTATGTAAATCTGGTAAATTCATGGCTCTTGGGAGAGAATCTATTGTGGAATATTTGTCTAACTATGCAAAGATGTGTTTTATTTCTTTAATTATGTAAAGATGTGTTGCTATTTTACCTTACCTGCCTAAGGCACCTGATTGGTCTAATAAAAAGCTGACTGGTCAATAGTGAGGGAGGAGTAGTATAGGCAGGACTTTTGGGCAGGGCAAAATTTAGGCTCCAGAAAAGAAAGAAAAAAAGAGATGCCAGGGACCAATCAGACAGACACAGTAGAAGCAGAAAAAAATAAGAGATACAGAATAAAAGAAAAGTAAAAAGGAAAAATGTAGATGAACAGAAACTGGTTACATTAAGTCAAAAGAGCTAGTAGGACAAGTCTGAGATGAGACTGAGGATTCCCCATTAACAATGTCTCCATGTCTTTATTTGGGAGTTGGATGGTGGCCCAAAGAAAATTCCAACTACAATAACCTACAATTGCTACTTTATTAAACAATCCCTAACTACACCCTAAATATTTGTCCTCAAATCCATAATAAGTATAGTTTTCACCTCTCATCAAGGAAACTTAAATTTTAAAATAAAAAAAACTACAACTAATCAAAATGCACAGTTGTGGAGTCCAGTTGCCTCAATTTTTAATAGTCTGTTTTCAGTTTTTACTAACTTTCCACAAGCTATCTAACTTTGGTTTAAGACATTTTTATTGGGAAATCCTTTTTTTTCTGAGCTCTTGCCCTTTCCTTTCCCCTCCATAACTTTCTCCACAGCCTGCCTTCCTCCTTTCCTTTCTGATACTTAAGACTGCTTCATAGCTAATTCTCTCCTTTCCCCACAGCCTTCCCTGATCTCACTCATTTACCATCTACACACTTACCCTGATTACATTTTAGTCTTGCTGCACCTTCTACAGTAGTTCTGGCATTTCCTCTTGCATGGCTCTTGGTAATGTACCAGTAGCTTTTACTAAATTTTAGGGTATTTCTTTAACTTGTGTGGTTTCATGACATTACAGCTTGCTTTCTGCATACAGGTGGGTTTGGGTTTGAAATTTAAGTTCTCAAGGGCAAGCTGACCTACAGGAAGATCCCTATGGTGGTCTGAATGAGAACGACCCCCATGGGCTCATGTATTTGAATGTTTGGAACTGCTTGGGAAGGATTAGGTGGTGTGGCTTTGTGGGAGGACACGTGTCACTGGGGTGGACTCTGAGGGTTCAGAATCTCATGGCATTTCCAGTGAGCCCTATTCTGTGCCTCATCTCTGTGGTCTCAGTGTCACACCTGCGGGCTGCCAGGCTTCCTGACATGAGGTTCAGGTAAGCTACTACCCTCTGGAACTTTGAACCCAAATCAAATACTTTCTTTTAGAAGCTGCGTTTGTCATGGCATTTTGTCATGGCAATAGAAGAGTAACTAAAATAATCCCCAAATAAAAGCCAAAGAGATTCCAACCAACAATGTACAAATCACAGCTGACAAAAACAAATGGACACGAAAACTCAAGGCCATGGGGCTGTCTCAAAGGATCATGACTCCTCAACAGCTGAGCTCAGAGGTCCTGAGATAGGTAGGAAAATGTCAAGGGTCTCAAAAAGCAAACAAACAGGCAGATGAATTCAATCCAGGACGTGGAGAGGAATGTCAGCAACATACAGGGGAGTGCAGCAGAATGGATGAGAAAATTAGCAACAAGGTTGAAAAGGCCAGGAACGTAAAAGAAAAAAAAAAAACTAACAAGAAAAGAGACATTTTTTAATGAACAGCAATTTTGGGAATGAAAATTCCAATAACATTAAAAAACAGTGTAAATATCATCAATAAACTTGACCAAGTGGGAAAAGAGCATATAAGGGATAGAGGGTGAGGTCAGTGCATTTAAAAAACAGCAAAGAAAAGAATAAGTGATGTGACTGAAGAATCAGGAACTCTGGGATAAGATGAAGAGGCCAAACCTAAGAACTCACTTTATCATAGAAGGAGCTGAGACAGACACTAGGGGCAACAAGAATCTATCCAATGACATTATTTCAGAAATTTTCTAGAAGCTAGGGAATCAAAAATAAGCATTTAGAACACTCCAAGATATGACCATATAAGAACTATAGTGGTATATTGTTTGTATTTTAATAAATAAATCTTGCCTGAAGACCAGAGACAGCGCTAAAGCCACTAGAGGTCAGGTAATGGTGACATACACCTTTAATCCCAGGATTTGAGAGACAGAAGCAGATGGATCTCTGTGAGTTCAAGGCTACTTTGGGCTACACAAGATCAATGCAGAAATAGAATCAGGTGGTAACCTACACCGTTAATCCCAGTACCTGAAGAGAGAATATAAAATGAGAGGAGAGAGAGGCCTAGCCTGCTTAGTCTATAGTCACCCAGCCTGGGTGACTTGGTAAGACTTCTCTAGTGGCTTGGCTGCCTTGTTTTTCTGGTTTTCAAGTTGGACCCCAATTTTTGTCTCTGGGTTTTTATTATTCATGACAGAAGGAACCAATCAATAACTATTGCAGTCAAGATGCCAAAACACAAAAAGCAAAGAGATGCTATTAAGGGCTGTAAGGGAATCCTGCAAAGGTAAACACATGAGAGGGACAGCAGTGTTCATCAGCAGCCCCAAAGGCCAGGACAGCACGAAACACTGTATTGGAAGTGCTGCCAGCCAGCATTTCTATAGGCAACAAATCTATTTTTAAAACTGAAAAGGACATTACGACATTTTGAGACAAGCACAAACTAAGGCAACTCATGATCATCACGTCAGCACTAGAGACGATGTTTAAAGTTAGGGATACTATGAACAAAGGAAGAGAAAACAGTCTCAACCACAAGCACACAGAAAAGAGAATAAATTCCATGAGAGGAATACATGAACAAGGGAACTTCTGAAACTAATGAGAGAGAGAAAACAATAGCCCAATCAACCAGAAGACAAACACCAAAAAATTAGGAATTAGTAAATGTTTCTCTACAATAACCTTCAATACACATTGCCTGACCTCACCAATAAAGAGATGCAGACTGGATGACTGGATTTAAACTACACCCAGTTGCCATCTATCTGTTAAGTAGCACACCTTACTGGAAATGACGCCCACTGACTGAGAGTCAAAGGACATGCAACAACCTATCACAAAGGAAAGCCAGAAAAAAAAAACCTGAAATAACTGTTCTGATATCTACAAGATAGATTTCAAATCTAAATCAGTCAGGAGATAAAGAAAGTCACTACATATTAATATAGAGAACAGTTCATCAAAAGGATAAGAAACTGTAAGTGTATATGTGCCAAATCTGAGGCCTTCAACTTCATACAAGCACTAAAAGTTATAATCGGTAGATGGGTCCTGATAATAACCCAGTGGGTGAGTTTGTTTTTATTTTATTTTTTGTGGATGAGTTTACTACCCTATTCTTAGCTTTAGAGAGGTCATCTAAAAACTAAAGATAAGCAAGGAAACCTTAGTGAACTATGCCAGAGAACAAGTGCACTAACAGTTCTATACAGACATTCCACCCAAAAGACAGAAAATGCATAATCTTCTCAGCAGCCCACAGAACCTTCTCTAAACCACATCACATGCCAGACCACTACAAACAAGTCTTAACAACTACAATAGAACTCAATGACTATCTTGTGTCTTATCAAGTGGAATAAAACTAGAAATTAATAGCAAAAGAAGCTACACAAATGCTAAATCACACTCTTGAATATCTAGTAAATCACTGAAGAAATCTGGGAGAAAATTTTTATGATTTTAGAATCAGATGAAAATTAAAATATAGCATACCAGACCCTTAAGGATACAAATAAGGCAATTCTAAGAGGAACGTATATAGCTCTGAGTACTTACTTTAAACAACCAGATATCTCAAATATATAACCTAATGTTTCACCTCAAAGTCTTAAAATAAAAACAAGAATAAGCCAGACCCCAAAGCAGTAGACAGCAAGGAATAATAAAGACTGGGGCAGAAATTAATCACATAGAGACTAAAAGAACAAAAACACAGAATCAATCAAATAAAGAGTTGGTTCTTTGAACCAATAAACAATAATACCAAACCCCTAATCAAACTAACCAAAATAAAGAGAAAAAATCAGAATTAATGAAATTAGAAAAAGAAAAGATGTTATAAAATGATCCAATAAAATCAAGAGAAATATCAGGGAAAGTTCTGGAAATCCATGCCGAAAAGAAGAAAAAAAAAAAACGGGGAAAATACAGAAGAAATTCTTTGACACATATGACCTACCAAAATTAAATCAAGAGAAAAAAATTAAATCAAGAGTACATGATCAATCTAAATAGATTTGCAGCAATCAACAAGACTGAAGCAGTAATGAAACATCTAACAAAGAAAGTCCAAGACCAGAAATCAGAAAAATGTGCCATTCAAATAGCTTTGAAATAACCAAGACAACAGAATACCTAAGAGTAAATCCAACCAGGGAGTTGAGAGATTCCTACAACAAAAACTTATACAGTGGAGCAAATGTGGAAGAAAATGCTAGAAGACTGAAATAAGTCCCAAGCCTCTTTCACGTGTGTTGCTAGGAAACTTGGTTATCCACATAAGAGGAATGAAACTAGAATCCTATCTCTCATCCTCACAAAAGTCAACACAAAATAGATCAAAGACCTTAATATAAGACCTGAAACTTAGACAATTCAGGAGAAAGTACACAGAAAACTTCAAGTTTTAGGCATAGATAGCAACTTTCCAAAAAAGACAATAGCATAACAATGTGAATAATTATAAACAGGATCACACGGACTTATAAAGCTTCTACACAACAAAAGAACAGAGTGAAAAGGCAGCCTACAAAATGGAAAAGATCTTTGCCAACTACGTATCATACAGAAGATTAAAGCTAAGCTAAGTGCAATTCCAAAATGTAAGCACCAAAAATACCAAATCATCCAATCAATAACTGGGCCAATGAACAGTAGACATTCGTCAGAAGAAGAAATGCACATGGCCAATAAATGCTTGACTTTTTCACCAGTTTTAGCCTTCAAGGAAATACTAATTAAAACTTGAGAGTCCACTTCATCCCATTCAGAATACCTATCATCAAGAGACGGACAAGAAAAAGACAACAGATGCAGGTAAGGAAATGGGAAAGAAGAATCCTGCACACTGTTGCGGGGAACACAAATTAGTAGAATTTCTCACCATAGAAATAAGTATTCAAATCTCTCAAAATATTAGAAACAAAGCTACCAAACGATCCATGAATATCACCCTTGGTCACATGCCCAAAACCTATTACAACAGAGATTCTCACACATGCAAGCTTGTTGCTGCAGTGTTCTTACTGGGAGGGGGCCTCCTGCTTGAACAGAGATCCTACCCCCTGTTTAGTCTACATAGCCAGTTTGTGCCAGAGATCCTCTGTCTTTACCTCCTAAGTATTAGTATCACAAGCCTGCCACCATGCCTAACCATTATTTATCTATATAAACTCCAGTCTTAATGCTTGCATAACAAGCCTTCTACACAGCCCCATAGCCAATTGTGTAGTGCCAAATTATATGTTGTGTTGGAATTAGCATGATGTTAGAGACAGTCTGGTTCAAGATTCCACATCTATCTTGGACTAACCATGAATCATGAGCTGTAAATTCTTCATCCATGAGATCAGGGTAATGATGCTTCTTGTCATGCTGTGAATCTTTGCATTGACTGGTGCATGAAAAAAAAATCTTTGTAAGTATTGTCTACTAGTATTATTATCATGAAATAATGGAGTCAATTATCTAGTGAAAAGAAGGATCTTAAGAAAATAGAAGACAAGGATAAAGCAAACTAAGACCAGTGTAGGAGGGGAAGTAGGGATAGACATCAGAACAATAAAGATGAAAGGAAAGAGGCTTGTGACCCTAAGAAATATGATGGTAGATGACTTCCAAGTAGAGTCGCTATTGTTAGGCACATGGAGCTTTGAAAATAAGTTAATCTGATTCTCGCAACTGGCTTGTGTCTGATAGACTTAGACATGTTCATTTGTACCTACCGTGCTTCCATCATTCCAGAAACAGATAAAACTGTTAACCTCCTATTAAGGACATCCCACCAGAAGAGTGGATTTATCACACTGAAGCCCAGTGAGCCAAATCTGAGAGTGGAGAAGTCCAGGATACATGCAGGTGAGTCACAATGTCACAATTGCAGCCTGTTCCCTGTGATCCAAAGTTATAGTGTAAACCTACTAGAAAAAAAAAAAAAAAAAAAAACATGAAAGTCTACTGTCTTAGCTACTTTTCTATTGTCCTGAAGAGACACTATGACCAATGCAAAGTATTTAATTGGGGTTTGCTCACCATTTCAGAGGGAGTCCATGACCAGCATGGTAGAAAGCATGGCAGGCATGACACAGAAACAGTAACTAAGAGCTTACATTTTGAGACACCAACCACAAAACAGAGAGGGCTAACTGGACGTGTCATGAGCTTTTGAAACCTCAAAGCCCACCCCCAGTGACACACCTCCTCCAACAAAGCCACACCTCCTAATCCTCCCCAAACTGTTCCACCAACTAAGGACTAAGCATTCGAATGTATGAGCCAAGGGGGTGGGGGTGCAATTCTTAATCATACTACCACGTATATTGTTACAAATTTCACTTTTAAACAAAAGTAGACTGGCTCCCAGGGTGAGCTACACAATGTCCACTACAAAATCAATTCTGTAGTTGGGAATGGTTAGGAAATCCTTGGTTGATCAGTGGCTGTATTACACATAAATTAGCAAGTTAGGATAGGAAAATAAAGAATCAAATATATTCAACATCAGACATGGTCATTCAAAATTAGAATATGTTGATTAATTCCTTGATTATCCAACAGAAATTATTGATTTTCTTTGTATAGAAACCTATCAGTCAAAATGAAGTCATGAGTCAACTCTGTTTGTTCGTTCGTCTATTTGTTTGGTTGTATCCCAAGCTGGTTTTGATCTCTCAAAATTAAGTGGCCAGGGATAGTCTTGTACTTCTGAATCTCCTGCCTCCATCACTCGAATGAAGAGATTACAGGCATGGAACACCATATCTGGTTTGGCATTAAAGCCCAAACCTCCTGATGTACCTACTGAGCTACATACCCAGTGCCTCCCAGCTGAGTTCTTATTTTCCATTTATATACAAAACTATTTCTTGAGATACAAATTGCTGATATTTATTATAAACCTGGACAAGAAAGATACTCCAGTAACTAAGATTTTGAGCCCTCGATTCAATTCCCGGAAACAATGAGAAGAGGAGGGGTACCAAAAATAGGGCCTACAAAATGGCTATCAGGAAAAGGAACTTGCTGCCCCAGTCTGACCACCTGAATTAAATCCTTGGAATCCAGACGGTGGAAGGGGAGAACCAACTCCAGCAAGCTGCCCTTTGACACTGCAAACACACTGTAGCACTAGCATGCCAATCCATAGACAAAATACACAGAGATGAAGAAATAAATAATGTATGGAAAATTTTAACTCAAAAATAGCAGAGAAACTTATGAGTATGGTCTAATTTTCAAACTTAAGGGGAAAAAAAGAGGATTTAGCCAGGCAGTGGAGGCTCACTCCTTTAATCCCAGTACTCTGGAGGCAGAGGTAGGCAGATCTCTGTGAGTTCAAGGTTAGCCTGGTCTACAGAGTGAGTTCCAGGACTGCCAGGACTGATACACAGAGAAACCCTGTCTCAAAAAAAAAAGAAAGAAAGAAAAGAAAAAGAAAGAAAAAAGAGTATTTAAATACAATATAGCTGAAATATATTCTTAATGTCTCAAAATAATTCACATGGAAAAGTATCCGTAAAATGTACTATGTATCATTTAGATGTCCACATATCCATAAAATGTACTAAGTATTCATTTAGATGTCCAAAACCAAGAAACAGCCATTAACCTGTGCCCATGATTAATCCTCTCCCTTCTAGAGGAACCAGGTCTGCAAAGGCTTAGAAGCTGGAGGCTCAGAGCCACTCCAGGAAAGCCTGCTGGTGTTTCCATTATAAACCGCATTTCAGGAGTTTACAAGGTGAATGGTTTTAAAATATATTGGGTTCATAATGAGCTCACACACTCTCCAAATGTTCTTTTTTGCACTCCTTCTGAAAGTATGGCCACTTTTGTGAACAAATCATAAACAAAATTTCAGGTGATTGTTCTTGGCAGAGTTCCAAGACACCATGGCTAAAAATGTTTAAATAAGGTAAAAGGACTAATTATTTTTCTTAATTTGGAAAGTAGCATAGAAAGCCCAGCCGGAGACACCCACAATACTTCCGTTTTAAAGCATTCTTCCGCAATAGTTTCAGAGTGGTTCGGGATACCAGCTCTGTAGCTAGAAATATGCAACCCAACTTCAAAAACTCAATTTCTAACTGTGGAAATCCATGAAATAATTGCTGCACCATTAGGCTCAAGTTATTAGTGGTCAAAATTACAGGTACCATGCCAGCCAGGAAGATTCTCAAAATGGAGCTGAAAGCCAGGTGGTGGAACACCTACACTTAGGTGCCGCCACAAACCCCAAACTCAAACCAATACTGAGTTTTACAAGCCCGTTCCCTATGCCAACCCCCAGCTTAAAATAGTCCAGGGGAGCGCTCCACAGGGAGCTGAGCTGATGAGTAGGTTAGAGTTTAAAACCATTTCTTTCAAAGCTGGAGGAAAAAAAAAATCGGTGGTTCTGCCAAATAGAAAACTACCCTTACAGCAGTCGCTAGCACCTTGGAGGAGGAAGGCGGTGGGGACGCCAGCGCTGGGAAGCCTCTTCCCACAAGGAACGGCTTGTAACTGTGATTCGTCAGCCTCTTGCAGGGCAGCGTTGGGTGGAGAGGAGCCACCGAGTTCCAGAACCGTGATCCTGCACTGGACTGGACAAACAGCTTGACGTGAGGTTGCTTTGATGAAAAAGTCTCTCCCCACATCTGGCCAGAGCCCAGCATCTGAAGAAGAGGTATTCTCATCGCGCCTGAGAATGCTGTCTGCATTTCCCCTATGCACGGAGCAAGCTTTCTTCTGCAGACTCCTGCTGCAACCCAGAGATTTGAGAAGTGTCCACCTCCCAAACAAGGCGCAGACTCACTCACGCCTGGTCACATGGACTTTGTAAAATATGCGAAGGACACAAGTGTATCTACTGAAAGCCATAGAGATCCCAACAGAGAGTTGGCAATGCTCAAGATGTAGGCCAAAGGTCTAAACGATCCTGCACCATTGCTATATTTATTGGCAAGGGCAAACTCTCCATCTGTCTCTAACTATATACATAACTGATCATTAGCCTCAAAAAAAAAAATTGAAGCGAAATTTTCACTTTCCTACACGTATCATTTCAAACCAGTCGTAGCTATTATTAATGGGTAAAAAGCTATTTATCAGGCAGGAAAGTCGGCAGGCTAATATATATCAGTGTCCTAAATATTGGTCTTCATTAATAAACATAGAACTTACAACTCAGAAAATGAGAAATAGAAATGTAATCTGATTCTGAATTAGAATTTGAGTAGAACATTTTTGCATCTGGTATTTGGCAGCTGCACTACGTGGTAGTGTGTAAGTCATGAGTAACATTGGCCAACTCTCCAAAGATAAAATTTACAAAGATTGGTCCATCAGCTAGCAAATGACTAGCGTTCCCAGATGGCCTTAGCATCTCGCTCCCAATACAGGACTGAGACAGTGTAGTACGCAGCAATAGAAGGCCGCCTTTTTCCGTGAAAGAATAGTTTTATGTCCTTTCTTCTGCCTAAACAAGGACCTGGTCCAGATTTCTTGACCTCAGCACTATTGGCATTGGGCTCAGACGGTCCTCTGGGGCAGAAGATCTAAGTACATCTCTGTTTGAACCCTCCTCGAGGTTTGCAAAGCCCTTGCCTCGCAAGAGTGAAAACCTCAGTTCCATTCCTAGAGCCCATATTCAGAAAAACAAAAATAAAAACCAGGATGCATGTGATTTCAGAACTGGGAAAGGAGAGACAGTGGTCAGCCAGCCACATCTACAGGGCAAGCTTCAAGCCAATGAGATCCTGTCTGTCTCAAAAGGACAAAGCTAGGGAATGTCACCTCTGGTCTCCATGTGCTCATATATAAACAGAGAGAGAGAGAGAGAGAGAGAGAGAGAGAGAGAGAGAGAGAGAGAGAGACAGAGAGACAGAGACAGAGAGAGAGACAGAGAGAGAGACAGAGAGAGAGAGACAGAGAGAGACAGAGACAGAGAGAAGTTTCACACATGCACAAGCTACAAACACCACACATATTAACTGTCAATGTGACTCCAAATGTAAGACTGTAAAGCCGAGCTCTAAAAACCATGAAAAATAAAAATTAAATAACCTATATATTTATTTCAATGCCTGTGGAAGTGTCATTTCTATTAAAAATGCCAGACTGACAGAAACTCTAAAGAGAGTCACAAAGGGTTTGTAGACATCCTAAGATCTTTGGCAGTTATGCTTCCCTAGGGACAAACTTTAAAGTTTCTAAGAAAGTTTGTATAAATACCTTCTCCAGGTGAACTTCCATTACAGAATAACGAGGAAGATGAGGGGCATATGGAAGGAGGAAAACATGAATGAGAACCTACATCTAAACATCAAAGACCCGTTTTAAAAATTATCTCAGTTTTGTGTGCTTTAGGGAACTAAACAAGTTCTCTATCTATCTATCTATCTATCTATCTATCATCTATCTATCATTCTAACAACACACAAAAAAAGCAGTTTAAATTGGGCATTTAATTCCAGCACTTGGGAGATCTCTGTGAGATTCTGCTGGGGATACATGGTAAGACCCTATCTCACAAACAAGCATACAAACAGAAACCCCACCAATTTGAAGACAAGCATTGTGATACAGACCTGTAATCTCAGCACTTGAAGTGCCAATGCAGGAGGATCGTCCTGAGTTCTAGGCCAGATGGAGCTACATAGTGACTTTCTGGCCAAGCTGGTCTACAGAATGAGACCCTGCCAATTTGACTCCTGCCCTGATTTTCCCAGAGTAAAATCCATAGGCATGCATAGAGAAGCTACATAGTTGCCCAACACCATTGTGAATGATGGGCTAGAAGAACAATCTGCCTAGGACCCTACACATTTGTTCTTGTGAGCAGTATGGGGACACCCAGGCAGAAAGATGGAGTTGGGGGCTAGATTTCTGCATGAGCAGACAGCTAAAATCATAGGACCCAAGGAGATGCCGGTGGGGACTCCTTCTCCAAAGCTGCAAAAAGGCAGGGACCTGCCTCCTCAGTCTATCAAGAGACAAGTTCTTGGAAAGTCCTTCTGACAAAGGACCTACTGGATCCAAGAGACACAGGAGGGAACTCTGAGACCTTTCTTGAGCTGCCCTCTAGAGGACTCTTCCATCCTCCAGGAAAAGGCACAGAGCAGGAACTGAGCTGGGGTCTGGAGAAGCAGCCTCCTTGGGGGTCATCTTTGTCCCTTTTTTCACACATCTGTATGCCCACCTTAGTATAAGCCCGATTCTCTCTCTCCTCCTGCTTTTCTTTCTCTCTATCTCCCTCTCTGCCCGCCCCCTCATTCTGCCAGGAAAGCAGAGTGATCTGAAAATGCGTGCCTCCAGCAGGTGACACCTGACTGGTAAGACCAGTCTAGAGGGAACAGAACAGTTATTTAACCTAGCCACTAAGCAGACGCCTGCGGGTTAATAGTTAACTTACTCCCAGTGGTATTCATGAGTCTGATTAGAAATTAAACAATATACATTGTTTTACACAACAAACATGTTGATAAACTACTACATGCCAGCCTTTGTATCATGGTATCTGCGTATCAGATGTATGTATTTAGCACAAGATGCTAAACCAAGGGGCTCCCGATATAGAAATACAGAAACTTAAACATGAGAGGAATGTGTTTGTTTCTTGTGTAACAGCCTAGACTTGAGCAGGCTATGTCAGGCAGGGAGGCAGTTTTGCTCCACAAGGTCATTCAGGGTTCCAGGTCCCTTCTAACCTATTGTCCTGCCGTTTCCTGGGTGTTGTACACAGCCAGAGCTGACTCCCAGTCAACAGTTTACTGCCACATTCATAGGTAGAGTAGAGAGAGAAAGATGGACAGGTAGCATCCTTCTGTGACAGATAATTTAAACGGAATACTGCACACATTCCATACTCAGACCCCAAGGACACACACAGAATGTTGATGGTATGTATGAATCTAACTCCAGTCGAGGCAGAAACAGGGTATGGATAAGCATTTGCCTAGTCAAGACTAGGGTAATAAAAGGAAAGAAGAATAAACTCCAAGAGACAATGTGGAGTCTGCCATTTCATCTCAAGAAGTCTTTTCCAGCAACCCTGCTGTGAAACTTCCTTTATACTTGAAATCAGTAATTCTCCCAAGTGCTGTAACAGGAAATGGCAGAGGCAGAATTCACAGCCAGGTCCCTACTGTTTCTCTCTACTGCACTGTGTAAAGTGTGCCTACGAATTAATGTGACTCCAGGAGACAAGCAAATAATAAAGACTAAAACTCATGCCATACGCAGGGCTGGAGAGATGCTCAGCAGTTGAGAACACTGCTCTTCCAATGGACCAAGATTCAATTTCCAGCACCCACATAGCAGCTAACAATCACATGTAACCCCTCTTCCAGGGGGCCTAGAGGCCTCTTCTGGCCTCTCTGGTCACTAGGCACGAGCGTGGTACACAGACATACATGCAAGCAAAACATCCATGCACATTAAAAAATTAAAATTAAAAACTAAATTTTAGCAAAAACAGTATTTAAATAATTTTCATAACAGTGCACATTAAGGAAATAACAACATGAATATAAAGCTCAAATGAGGAAAAATGTCAAGAGCTTCTTCTTTGAGGAGAGGGGGAATTGACAGGAAGATTGTTTAAAATAATACTACAAAACACATTTGAGGGCTGGAGAGAAGCTCATTCCGCATACAAAAGGACCTGAGTTCAAGTCCCCAGCACCCAAACGCAGCAGCTTGCCCTTGTCACCCCAGTGCTAGGGAGTCAGAGATGAGAGGGTCCCCGAGGCTTTCTCGCCAGTCCGTCTACTGGAAAGCTCCAGCTCCAGTGAAACCCTTGAGTCAACAGAATTACACAATAAGACCATCTCGAAAAAATAAAAACCAAGGTGAAGGAGCGGCTGAGGAGGACATCTGATATCAACCTCTGGCCTCACAAACAAACACACACATACATTAGACAGACAAATGTGTGTGGTCATACACACACACACAAACACAGATATATACACAAAGACACCTGGGTATTATTTTCCTATCACTATAAGCTGATCTACTTTGGTTTACCCAAATTTTATTGAGAATAAAAGACTCATACAGAATGGCTTTCTGCCACTGAATATCCACTTTCAACTGCCAAAGCCATGAGTCTGGTTTGGTGGTGCTGAAATCACACACACATACACACACATGTACACATATACACACATACACACATACACACACATACACACATACACACATATACACACATACACACATATATACACACATACACACACACACATATACACACATACACACATATATACACACATACACACACACACATATACACACATACACACATATATACACACATACACACACACACCTTTATGAAACACTATCAGTGCATCCTGCTAATCTCAAATCCCTACACACCTGAGTGGATCTATGTCATGAGATAAACGCTGTAAGAAAAAAATTTAGAACTACACACACACACACATTCATTAAATTTGTGTAACCACTTCCAAGAATGGAAGGCTCCACTCGGGACAGGTCCCCCCCTTCCTTTCCCTCAAATCCAGAGATGTATTTTATAATCTCCAGCCAGCTCGCTGGCAAATCTCCATTCTTTCCGACCTGACAGACTGTTTGTCAGTTAAACTCACCCTGTCATGTATCCCTACCACTGCCAACTCATGCACGGAGACCTTCACTTTTACTGCTACCGCTTCACCCTGTGCAACCTTTGTCATTGATCACTGATCCGATCCAGTGCCCACATGTTCTCCAAGTGCCTACACAAGTAATGAGGTACTTGTGGTGTAAAATTAAACTGTCAACTGTCAGCGATTGATAACCACAGCGAGAGCTGACCTAGAACACCTGCACCGATGGCCGAGACAGGTGTGACATGTTTGATCGCTGAGGCCTGAGAGTCAGTGTGACCCAGTCTTGTCCCTCTATGGATTCTGCTTGCATTTCAGCCTCTTGGTTTCCCTGTAGCCCTCAGTGAGAATCTCCGCTGCGCAGAACGCATTCCCAGAGCCCATGGGGCAGCTGGGTTGAGTGGCCATGAAAGTAGGTTTCCAAACATCACACTGGTTCAAAGTGGTGCCGCCTAGAGGTTTGCAAAGATGGCATCTGGAGTCAGCTTGACGTTTTTCCTGTCACGTTCCCCCGGGCGCCCTCTTAAAGCTGGACTTGGGTGGCAGCTTTCACACAGCACCCTCCCTCCCTTGGTATGTCCGGGTGTGTGCCAGTGGCTGACAGAAGGGCCTTCCTTCGGGGCAGGCACACTGCAGTCATTAAGGGTCTGGTGGAAGAAGGAAGCGGACGAGCTGCCTTGTGACTCTGAGCGTTTGCTAGAAGGCATTTGAGTTGAACTGGCTCCCATTCCTTTAAAGTGCTGTAAATGCAAGCTTCTCCTCCTCGTGTGTAACTGAATAACCAGCACAAAGGAATAAACAAATGCTGCACTAGAACCATAATTGTTTCTAATCAGGCTTGTCCCACCACATTTAAAGTTTTTATTCAAGACTTTTATTATTTAAGCAAGTCGGGTTTTTTTTTTCTTTCAAGCCTTAAGGGGGGAAAATGCACCAAAATAGCTAAAGTACCCATTGTGAGAGCCTGAGAAACATGATGGCTTCTCCTCTCGCTCTGCCGCCCGACTCCCACCACGCACTTACACTATATTAAGTCCATGTGATGAGAAGATAAAAATCTATTAACTTTCTGCTGACCTTATCGACACAGGAATCTCTCTAGACATTACAAAAGCCATATCTCTTCTGACTTTTACATCCAGAACCTTGTGCTCCACGGTCCCAAGCCAAATGTAAAATCTTCATGATGAGTGAGACTCTGACACCAATTCAGATCCCAGCCTCGCCGGCTTGCAGCCGATGGAGGCTCCTCTGGGGCACAGAGGCTGGCCTTGACTTTGCATTTAACTTGAGGGGCTTTTTTTTCCTCGCCATATGCTACCGTGGACTCTGAGTCAAAACTATTTCACGAGAACCATATGTTATGAGAAACGCATGATGGAAAGTGAACGGGAAGAAGTTGCCCCATATCACTGTGTGATATATTGCAAACATAATTAAATCTGAGTAATACACAGTGTTGTTTCAGTTAATCATTTTTCTTTCTCAATTGAAGCAAGAAAAACATAGCCTGATTTCCAAATTACATACCAAAGTCCAGAGAAGCAAAAGGCAGAGCGGCAGCGGGAGACGAGAACATGGGCTGTACAACACGGTTTGAGACCCAGTAGAGGATCTTGTTGGATCTGAGACTCCTTCGCAAGAAGCTGACTAGTGGCTATGTGTGATAAGAGGTGCAACGCACTGTTTGTTTCCCTTTGAGCCAATAATAAATCCACACCATCCACAACTTACAAGATGGACGTTGTGTTAGGAAGGGTTTTTACGGCTGTGATAGAGCATCAGGACCAAACTCAAGACCTTGGGCAGGAAAGAAAGGGTTGGTTCAGCTTTTGACTCTCACACTGAGGGGAGTCAGGGGAAGAACTTGGAAAAGGGACCTGAATTGAAGCAGGGGCCATGGAGGCCTACTCAGCTAGCTTTCTTATACTGTCCCGGAAGATGCACCCAGGGTTGTACTGCCCCTAGTGAGCCGGGCCCTCCCACTTTAATCACTGATCAAGAAAATGGCCTGCAGGTCGATCGCAAAGAGGCATTTTCTGAGTTGATTCCCTTTCCAGGATTTGTCTAGGTTTGTGTCACGCTGACAAAAACCACCCAACACAGGAGTTAGGGATCACTCAGTCTTGGTTATTTGACACTCAAGAGCATGTATTTCCATAAAGATTTCATATAGATGCAAGGTTCCCAGGTTAGCCCAGGAAGACCTACTTAACCTATTATTTCTGAAATGCTATCTCTAACACACCCTTTATAGCACTCGCTGGAGGAAGGCGAGACATTGTATTACATATTCAACTCAATTTAATAATCAATTTAATTTAAGTAGCTTCTGGTATATTCTTCCAGAATGTGATGGGTGCTACCTGCCCACAAAGGAGGCAATTTCTTCACATGCCAAATATCCCCCTGCCAGAAGAAATCACATTCTTCTGGCGTCTTGGAACATCACATCACTACCCATATGGTTTTCTACCTAAGCTTCAGTTGTGAATGAACTCGGAGATACTATCCCAGCGTACATTTTTATAGTCAGCATCGCAGATCCAAGCATAATTTGGCAGGTTTTCAGTAACTATATGGGAATTTATGCTTGAATGCTTAACGGAATTCATCCTACTAAGAATGGCAAACATATTTTCCCCTCGGTGGTGCTGGAAATGATGGGATTTGCTGGAGGCAGAAAAGAGGAAGAGTGAGGCGGACAGAACGAGGGCAACAATGGAAAACAACATTTGTTGTATGCCCATTTTACAGATGAGTACAGAGACACTAAGCAATTTTTCTAAGCTCACACAAATCATCCATTGCTGAGCACTAGACGTACAACTGCTATGTGTTTGCACACAAGAGGGACATCGCCTCAACTCCCTCAGAGCACAAGGCTGCCTCTGATTTGTGTGAGAGAAGGAGCGTCTCTGGCAGAATGCTCTACAGACAGTCGGGTTCCGCAAGGGCAGAGACCCCACCCCCAGTTTCATGCCACAGACCGTAGAACAGAACTGGTACAGAAGGATAAACAACACATTCCGACAAAAGCCACTGATCTAGAATGGTCTTACTCGCTGCAGGAATGGGTGACTAGTCAAGCCGATAGTCCAGACTCGGGTTCCAGGAGAAGAGCTCCCGAACTTTCCTGATGAGAACTACCCTGTCCCCGGAGACCTGAGGTAGGGACACCAAGAGCCAGGGAACCGTTTCTGTAGAAATTGCTGGGTTTGGGGTGGATCGGGAAACCCTGCCTAAAGCATGCTCCTCTACATCTTGAAACACGGTTTGCAGCAGTAGAAGGCACATTCAGATTCTCTGAGTAGTTAACACAGTCTTGATCCAAACCAAAGCACCATCTCATTAAAAAAAAAAAAAAAAAAAAAAAAAGTCCGTAAACCATGTCAAGCTGCACTTCTGTCTAGATGGAAGGACCATGCCTAGCTAGCCATGGCCGGGAAGTTTCCCAGTTCTTCCCAAACCCTGCTCCTTCTGTGAGTGCATCAGTGTCGGCTGAACGGACAGATGATGGAACAGATGCCAACGTGGGCAAACAAACAAGCCGGCAGTTGTGAAGAGCGGAAGTGTTTCATAAGCCCAGTTTGGGGCTGCACGTAATAGCTTGGGAACAATGACAAACAAAATTTATTAATATTTCCTGTTTCCATTGCTTTCTTTTGATTTAAAGACCTAGTTTGCAACAGCTAATAATCTCTGGTCCTCGGGCCCAGGATTTACCTCTTTAGAAGTACTTATTTTCTTTAGTTATAATCAGACAGGAAGAAAGACCAGGTACTTAAGAGTACATTAGCTGAACAAATCTTTCCCCTTTCTTTTTCTCTTTCTTAGTTTTATTTCTCTAATCTGCTAATTTATGACCAAAATTCAACAAGGAACATCAATATTTCTTGGGAGATATATAAGAAGGTAGAAATAATAAAGTTTGCTCCTGCAGTCTCAAACAGGATTTGCAAGCCACTGTACTTTGGACATTTTGAGGCAGGTATTTCTTGGTGTGGACAGCAGTGTTGCACGGCGGGATACAGAAGCCCAGTAGTTGGCTCCTGAAATCTCCAGAGAGTTCCAAATGACCTCTGAGCATCATGAGGTCTGATCCAGTGGAGAGCCACTAATCTAGAACATATTTTAAAGCCATGCATTTGAGGACCTGGAGTGAGGGCTCAGCAGGCGCAGAGCCCTGTGTTTGATTCCCAGCACCACAAAGGGCATAGTTATCCACAACAGTAATCCCAGCACTTGGGAACAGAAAGTTGGAAGATCAAGCTCATCCCCAACTACACAGTGAGTTCAGAACTATCCGGGACCACAAGTAACTCTGTTGGTTTGGTTTGGATTTTTTTTTTAAGCAACTCGTTTTTAACAGAGAAGTTAGTCAATATTTGTCACTCATATAGAAGGATTATTAGTCTATAAAGTTGTTTAAACATCAAACAAAAATGGGCATATAATTTTCAAAGAAATCCTGAAGCGTCGTAACTACCTTCTTATGGCAGATGAGGGACACCAGATCAAGGCTGAAGTTTTGTAAAACGCTAATAATAAATAATAATAATAATAATAATAAATAATAATAATAACAATAAGTAGGTAGGGGAGCACAAAGACCCACTACAGCCCCTCGGTTTCGGCGAAGCCGTCCAGGTTACCGCCCTTTGCCAGCACTGTTGCCCTTGGTTGTGTTGTTGTTGTTGTTGTTGTTAACCTGAAGAGACTTTAAGCATGGTTTTACTTTCTATATTCCTGGCTCTTACAATATACAAATCCTCAAATACTGTCTTCTAAGAGTATCTTGTGAACTTTGATGTCCACGAAGCTTGGTGGCCCTTTTTTTTTTTTTATTTTAATGTGCTTATTTTCTTTTGAACCAGGAAACTGAGCTTTGTCAAGAGCAAATGGACCACAAGCCTCAAAAAGTCTGCGTTCCATTTGCAACTCAGAATGGTCAAATTCTCTTCGGGATCCCCAGCTCACCAATTCCAGAGTCTCACCCACCCTCACACCCCATCTCTCCAGGTTCTGCTTTGAATCGTGGTCAGCAAGGATCTACACACCTAAGGATGTCCCTCCAGAGAAAAGGGAGTAGACAGGGAGACTAGTGGTCAGGTCTGACCTTGTTTTTCAGCTACACTCATCATCACTGGCACACGAGGTAAGAGACATTAAACAGGAAAGAGAGAGAAATTAGCTAAGCAGCATGTTCCCTGGCTTTCCCCAAGTTCAAATCCAACAAACAAGACATCACATCAAAGTTAAATTGTTTACACATTACATGACTTGTCCACTTCTTTTTTCCTTACCACGGAGTTCCACAGTACAAAAATATTATTTCAGAAGCAAGGCTGTGAACGTTATTCATAACAGGATTTCAAACACATCCTGAGAGAGAAGCATCTCCTCAGATAGTGTGCCCTCAGTTACATGGGAGGCATGCTGGTTTTATTTGTCAGTGTTTGCCGAGGGGGTCACAATATCAGGAAGCAGGAGATGGCTCATCAAAGCGTCTCTGGGAGCTCTCGCCCCTCATCAGTTAGACAGTACCTTGTTTTTGACATGGGGGCGGAAATGCATCTGCCCCTGTCCATTGTTAGAAGCTTCCTTCTGTCTTTAAGGTTTTTGGAAGGAGCAGTCAAGACTCCACTTCTTTTTTCCAATAGGTAATTGTCACTAATTAATGCCTCTGCTTCATACAACAATGGGGACCTGTGACCCAAGAAAGCTGGGCTTCTAGCCCCAGCCCTAGAGCAAGGCCATTCTAATCTCCCAACACTGGCCTGGGGGCCCAGGTCACAGGTGCAAGGCTGCCTGGCTACGGTCCTGAGCCAGCCTCACCCTGCTTCAAAGTCAATAAGTTCAGTGGGGCAGCGAGACTCCAAGGAGGATGTGGCACCTAGCCAGTGAGTGTCTTCAGGGAGAGGGGTCTTCCCCGAAGGAGCGCTTTCTGGGGAAGCGGAAGCCAGGCCTCTGATCTCATTGCACAGCCTCTTAACCAGGTAGGCACTGGGGACAAAGTGAAGAAAACAGAATTCCCAGGAACTAGATCTAGCTCAGGCCCTTCGTAAATCTCTTTATACATCTGACTGGACAACATGTTCTTATTTTCTCTCTCTCTTTCTCTCTCCCTCTGTGTGTGTGTGTGTGTGTGTGTGTGTGTGTGTGTGTGAGAGAGAGAGAGAGAGAGAGAGAGAGAGAGAGAGATCTGTCAATAATAATAATCTCACATATCCACTATGTCATCTCACTCTGTAACAGTCTTCATTCATTCTTCCTCCCTCCCTTCCTCCCTCCGCTTTCCCCTCCCTCCCTCTCCACCCTGCTCCCTCTTCAAACACACATTAACTGAAGCATAGGAGTTCTGATGAGCACAAGCAAGACTCGGGATGACCCCAAGAGAAGAACGTCTGTCTCTCCTATGCCGTAACGAAACGCCAGATGACTGAGGACAGAGTCCCAAATTCCCTCCTTACTGTTTGCTTCCCCTCTACTCACAAATCTTTCTCTAAAATCCAGGCCAAGAACTAACCTTCTGCATACACACACACACACACACACACACACACCAAAAAAAAAATCTGGATTAACTTCAGATCAATAAGAATGACATAAAACAAGGCCCAACACCCAACTTTGAAAATGAATAGACTGAGTTTCCAAGCAGAGAAGGAAAAGGCCTGGCGGGCGCAATAGTTTTCACGTGGTTAAAAGCTGGGCGCCTTTGAACAACCGTTGTCCTTTTCTTTCTCAAATGGGCACCGCTTGAGTTCCACCGCTGTTTCTCAGTCCGAGCAAGCACTCATTTGATAATCAGACAGACCCAGGTGATGGGAAAGAGCCAATCAGCAGCAGCTCGGCACCCTTCCTAAAAGTCTACACCGCTGTGCACCCACTGGAGAGGGTCCCATTACACAGGGAGACTAGAGCTAAGCCTACACGCTCCTGTCCTCTCACACCAAGCTGGAGAGTTATGCGACCTCCTGTATCTCAACTCTCCTTCCAGAATGAGGGGATTAGTAACCAGAGATTACATGAGCTTCCAGCTCCAGAACTACTCAAGTTTCCCGCCCAGCGACTTGGGAGCAGCTCAGTAAGAACCTTCCTGGCAGGTGCAACGCCCTGGGTTCGATTCCCAAGCATGGCAAAAAGAGAAGTCAGCAGCTGTGTCAAATACAACTTCCACACTGATAAAATACACCGGCTCAAAAAAACACATCCCTCCCTTTAGGAACAACAGATTAGAAGCACCCTGGGGATCACTGAAAACCTGCTCCTCTTTCCCAGTTTACCACGTGCTAACCATGCTCAAATCTCCCCCAGCTAGCTGGCTACAGGACTGCTAACCCCAGAACCCCGATTTCCTCATCCCGCTCTCTCCAACAGAGCCCTGAGCAGTGCCCTGTACACCCTCATGGCGGATCTTTAGGAAGCAGGAGCTGAATGGATGGATATGGAAATGCAAGCCTTTATTCTGAAAATCTGAATATAAAGTTATTGGTATTCCTTATATTTTTGTGGTGAAACATTTGCTTTCTTAATTTTGGGGCGGTGGGGAGAAGATTGAGCTGGTCTCTCACTATGGAGCATAGGTTAACCGGGGACTCACTGTAGAGCTCCGGCTGCCTTCAGGAGCCTCCTTTCTCTATGTCTGCTTTCTTGATTTGATGGGAAATTTATAATGAACTTGATAAGCCTTGCTCCGCTTTTCCTATGTGTTAAAAATAAGTAAACATCTATAAAAGCACACCCACGTGCATACCTGCCAGGTATCCATGGAGACAGACACTGTTTTAATAATCCAGTCATTTCTGGAAATCCCACTGACTTCAGAGAATTTCGTTTGCTTGTCAGGAGGTATTCCATTGGCCTCTTAAATGTGTTGCTGGATTTTGTTTTGGCTCGGTTTGTTTCTTTTTTTTTTTTAATTCAGTCATAACTCAAACGACAAATCTTCTAAAGTGGGTTATAGTACTCTGTATGAGTGCTGAGTTAATATTCGCTCTTCCAAGTAAATACAAGCAATTCTTGGATCAGATACCATCGGCTTTAATTTTATTTTTCTCACATAAATGTTAATCAAGAACTAAACAGATAATTTCCTTCTGTCACACAACAGTTCCACTGCGGTGGAACAAAGTGTTATCTTAAGTTTCACCAAGCAATTGTTCAATAATTCCTGTTGGTGGCTCCTTTCCAAGTTTTGTCAAATGGCTGTGTCTGCCAGCCCTTGAAGCAGGGAGGGAGAAGCGGAGGGGAGGGTCTCTGTCAGGCAAAAGCAGGCACAAGGGCACACTGAGAAGGACCAGCTCCCGTTCTGGGGTGGTGGGGGACACCCTAGGCCCACCCATACTATCTGTCTCAAAACAATTGTAAGAATCCTCTAACCCAGAGAGATGGGCAAAGAGGGCTTACAGGCAGCAAGGAAAACTTCATGGCATGCTGGGGTGATGAACCATGCTATTAAGAAGGTAGGAAAAAAAAATGGGTGGTTAGCAAAAATTGAAAAGCAATACCAAAGACTTGCTACACACACACACACACACACACACACACACATTCTTCAGCCTGTATTACTCACCTCTTGCCAAAAGTAAAAGTAAAATAAAATAAATACCCCTAACGGTATTTTAAGGAGTTAGGCCAGCTCATCTTTCAGATAGACTGCCCAAAGGAAGAGAGGCAGAAACTTTTTTGAACTACCAACCAATAACCTTGTACAGATGATGTAGGTTTGTTAAACTCAGTGATTCAGAACCGTGTGTCCACATGGGAACCAAAGCTGTTTCTCTTTGACACAAACCAAATCTACTATCGTGTGTGTGTGTGTGTGTGTGTGTGTGTGTGTGTGTGTGCTCGCACGCATGTGTCTGTTTATTTCGGTGGCACTGGGGAGTGACCCCAGAACTTTGTATGTGCTGACGTGCTCCACAACTATGCTAAATCCAAGCTTATTACTACTTAAAAATGATTATAAGGGCTGGGTGTGGTGGCACGTGCCTTTAGTGCCAGCAAGAGAGGCAGAGGCAGGTGGATCTCTGAGCTCAAGGTCAGCCTGGTCTACAGAGCTAGTTCCAGAACAGCCAGGGCTACAGAGAGAGACCTGGTCTCAAAAAACAAAACAAAAGAAAACAAAGAAGAAAGAGATTATAAAACAACTTTATAATAATAAATCTCCTCTCTAATTCCTTAGGAAGTCTAGATGTCAATAACGCCACAGGAAATTGGGTTATATATGTTTTGTATCCAAATATTAATACGTTAGCCAATCCTAATATATTGTTTGAGAATGTGGCGGTACAGGGTTAGCTTTCCCCTCTCAAAAGGAAGTCTGTACTTTAAAGATGTATTTACTTTTATTTTGAGTGTGTTTTGCCTGTGTGCAGATGTGTCCACCTGTGTGCCTGGTGCCTACATGGGTCAGAAGAGAGCACTGGGTACCCCCGGAACTGGAGTTACAGAGGGCTGAGCCACCATATATGTTGCTACCAAGAGCCAAATCTAGATCCTCAGCAAGAGCAGCCAGTGCTCTTAACTGCTGATTCATCTTGCGAAGCCCAGGTCTAGATTTTAATTAAAGGAGAGAGTCTAGACTTTAAATTAACATACAGAGGCTACCAGGCTTTCCTTGATTTGCCCTGTGTGTCTGGTTACCAGTACAAACCACACCATCTCCCAAAGACCCATCAAAAAGAGCACTAAGGATGGTAAGAATGATAGTTTTATTTTTTTGTATGTATGCATTGCAACAGCCTTTAAGAATTAATCATTTGCATAGCGGGTAACTACATATCTGTGTTTGTGTGATGTTCACACGCACGCGTAGGTTCAAACTACTTGTGTACGTGTGTTTTGTTAGCAATACAGATGCTGGTTCTGTATGTCTGAGATACACCTGGGAGGCTCCGTTACAGGTTCTCTTTGCCTTTTTTGGGCGTGGGGGGGGGTGCTTTCAAGACAGGATTTCTCTTGTGTACCTTTGGAGCCTGTCCTGGAACTAGCTCTGTAGACCAGGCTGGCCTCGAACTCACAGAGAGCCGCCTGCTTCTGCCTCCCGAGTACTGGGATTAAAAGCGTGCGCCACCACCGCCCTTGAACAGGTTCTCAAATGGTGCCCACGTTGCTAATACATATTAAAAAAAAAAAAAAAAAAAAACTTGGATAAGAAAATTTATTGTGAAAAGTCCATCACATTAAAAGCTTCCTCAGGTACCCAGTTCTCCTACTATATCAAAAGAAGTGATAAAACTTGGCCCCACATTTATGAAAGATTTGTTGTATTTTTAATTATGAGGTTATGTGTGTGTCATCATGTACATCTTTACATATGAATGCAATGCCTGAAGATGCCAGAAGAGGGCGTTGGATCCCCTGGACCTGGAATTGTGAGCAAGCAGTTGTGAGCCACCTGTGGGTACTGTGGGTACTCTCCAACCCCTTGGTTCTTAACTGCAGGGCCATTTCTCCAGAGTTCAGCAGTTAAGAAGCCTGGCTGTTCTTGCACAGGACTAGAGTTTGGATCCTAGCACCTACATGGCTACTCACAACTGTATGGAACTCCAGTTCCAAGGGATCTAACGCCCTCTTCTGACCTCCATAGGCACTGCATACACATTGTCACAGACACAAATGCAGGCAAACATCCATACACATCAAACAAAAACAATTATTTTAGGAAAAAAATTAAAGAAGAGCTGATTAACGTACAAAGGTCAGTCTGCACAGACCTAGCTCTTTTCTCTGCTTTGAGCGACTTTTATCTACAATGGCAATATCTGTCTCCTACTCTATACTAGGAAGAATCTAGAGGCAATCAACATTCATCATTATAGGAATTCTAGCCTAGAAATGGGTAATTCGGGAGCAGAAGCCAAGTCAGAAAAAGTTACTGATGAGTGACTTTGAAGTTACTGATGACTCACTCTCTCTCTCTCTCTCTCTCTCTCTCATACACACACACATGACACACACACAGAGGGACACACACGCTTTCTATCTCTCTCTTCTGTCTCTATTCCAGATGATCACAAGCTGAGCAGTATCACTCTGCCCCATGCTCCCCACATGACCATTTGCCTCACCACAGCCCAGAAACAATGGAACCAAGTGACTCTGTCTGAAGTCTCTGAAACCATGAGCGGAGACAAATCCTTCCTCCTTGCACAATCTATGAAGAAGAAGGGAAGTCTCACCTGCTGCCAGAGTTTCCTGTCATCGTCTAGAATGTGAAGGTTTCATGTTCTGACCTGAGGAGTCTTGAATAGCCTTCACACGCCACGTGAAGCAACCTTCTCCCTGTTCCTTCTCAGGAAGATGGATTTCATTCTTAATGGTCTGTTCCTCAACCCTCTGTCCCACTACACTGAGCTTCTTCCAACACTCCCTCCGCCCCCCACTTCCTATGCAGCTCCCAGGCAGACCTGGGCTTTTCTTCTTCACTCCTCAGAGCTTCTTTGCTTTCCCATTTGGTGTCTCGGGAAGAAACCATGACTTCATCGTTATCCTCTCACTTGTCCTTAACATGAGCCTGTGACATACTGACAATCTCCTGTGAGAGGTAAAGATAGTTCAGTGAGAAAGCAACAGGTGACTTGTCTAAGAAGACCTGAAAAATAAACCAAATGCAAGAACACATCAGAAACATCATCCAGCATGATCAAGTCGGCATCATCCCAGAGATGCAGGGATGGTTCAACATACTAAAATCGGTCAATGTAATCCACCATATGAGCAAACTTTACAAACAAAAAGCAAAAAAAAAAAAAATGATCATCTCATTAGATTCTGGAAAAGTTTTTGACAAAATACAACTTCCCTTCATCATAAAAGTCTTGGACAGAGCAGGGATACAAGGAACATACCTAAACATAATAAAGGCAATATACAGCAACCCAACAGCCAACATCAAACTAAACGGAGAAAAATGCAAAGTGATCCCACTGACATCAGAAACAAGACAAGGTTGTCCACTCTCTTGATATCTATTCAACATAGTTCTTGGGGTTCTAGCTAAAGCAATAATACAAAAAAAGGAGACCAAGAGGATACAAATCAGAAAAGAAGTCAAACTCTCACCGTTTGCTGATGATATGATAGTTTACATAAGCAACCCAAAATAATTCTACCAAGAAACTTCAACAACTCATAAACACATTCAGTAAAGTAGTAGGATTGAAGATTAACTCAAAAATCCAGTAGCCCAGCCTAGGCAATTTGGATGCTCACCTTACTAGACCTGGATGGAGGTGGGTGGCCCTTGGACTTCCCACAGGTCAGGGAATCTGATTGCTCTTTGGGCTGATGAGGGAGGGGGACTTGATTGGGGGACGGGGAGGGAAATGGGAGGCAGTGGCGGGGAAGAGACAGAAATCATAAATAAATAAATAAATAAATAAATAAATAAATAAATAAAGGGAACAGGTTCCCATTCTACTGCATGGCTTGCCTTTACAACAAACCAAAAAAAAAAAAAAAAAATTCAGTAGCCCTCCTGTACACAGATGATAAAAGGCCTGGGGAAGAAATAAGAGAAACAACACCCTTCATAATAGCCACAAATAGCATAAAATATCTTGGAGTAAGTCTAACCAAACAAGTGGAAGACTTGTATAACAAGAACTTTAAATCTTTGAAGAAAGAAATTGAAGAAGACAACAGAAAATTAAAAGATCTCCCATGCTCTTGGGTAGGTAAAATTAAAATAGTAAAAATGGCAATATTACCAAAAGCAATCTACAGAGTCAATGCAATGCCCATCAAAATCCCAGCAAAATTCTTCACAGACCTCGAAAGAATGGTACTCAACTTCATATGGAAAAGCAAAAAAAAAAAGGGGGGGAGAGGTAGCCAAAACAATCATGTATAATAAAAGAACTTCTGGAGGCATCACAATCCCTGATTTCAAACTCTGCTATTGGCATAAAAACAGACAGGAGGACCAAGGGAACCAAATGGAAGACCTGGATATCAATCCATATATCTACGAACACCTGATTTTTGACAAAGAAGCAAAAGAACACAAAATGCAAAAAAGAAAGCATATTCAACAAATGGTGTTGGCATAACTGGATATCAACATGCAGAAGAATGAAAACAGATCCATATCTATCATGCACAAAAACCAAGTCCAAATGAATCAAAAACCTCAAAATAAAACCAACCACACTGAACCGCATAGAAAATAAGCGGGAAGTACACTTGAATGCATTGACACAGGAGACCACTTCCTAAATAGAACCCCAGTAGCACAGACACTGAGAGAAACAATTAATAAATGGGACCTCCTGAAACTGAAAAGCTTCTGTAAAGCAAAGGACATGGTCAACAAGACAAAATGGCAGCCTACTGAACGGGAAAAGATCTTCACCAACCCCACATCAGACAAAGGGCTGATCTCCAAAATATGCAAAGAACTCAAGAAATGGTTCATCAAAAGAATAAACAATCGATATAAAAAAATAGGGTGCAGACCTAAACAGAGAACTCTCAACAGAGGAATCTAAAATGGCTGAAAGACACTTAAGGAAATGTTCAACATCCTTAATCACCAGAGAAATGCAAATCAAAACAATTCTGAGATTCTATCTTATACCTGTCAGAATGGTCAAGATCAAAAACACTGATGACAGCTTATGCTGGAGAAGATGTGGGGTAAAGAGAACACTCCTCCATTGCTGGTGGGAGTGCAAACTGGTACAGCCCCTTTGGATATCAGTATGGCGATTTCTCAGAAAATTAGGTAACAACCTACCTCAAGACCCAGCGATACCACTTTTTGGGTATATACCCAAAGGTTGTTCAATCGTACCACAAGGACATATGCTCAACTATGTCCATAGCAGCATTGTTTGTCATAGCCAGAACCTGGAAATAACCTAAATGCCTCTCAATCGAAGAATGGATAAGAAAAATGTGGTACATTTACACAATGGAGTACTTACACAGCAGAAAAAAATAACGACATCTTGAAATTTGTGGGCAAATGAATGGAGCTAGAAAACATCACATCAAGTGAGGGTAACCCAGGCCCAGAAAAACAAATATCATATGTACTCACTCATAAGTGGCTTTTAGACATAAAGAAAGAAAAATAAAACAGCCTACAAATCACAATCCCAGAGAACCTAGACAACAAAGAGGACCCTAAGAGAGACATACATGGATCTAATCTACATGGGAAGTAGAAAAAGACAAAATATCCTGAATAAATTGGAAGCATAGGGACCATGGGAGAAGGTTGAAGGGGAGGGGAGAGAAAGGAAGGAGAGTAGAGAAAAATGTATAGCTCAGAAAAATAAGAAAAAAAGAAGATCCAAAAAATAGATGAACGTGTGCTCCTAGTCCTCTTGGCCACTGGTCCTTGACCTCTCCACCTGAGCACCATTCCTTAGGAATGACACTGTGAATTATATTAATGAGTTTGGGAACTTCAAGTGAGCACACTTAGCCCTTAGAGAGACCCTGGGAAGAGTAGAAAAAAAAAATGGACAGAAAAATGTGGAGGTCCTCTCAATTTGAGGTGCCATCTTACAGTACAAGGCCCTAAGTGTCTCTATCAGCTTAAGCTTCAGCCTAGACAAAACCCTTAGAGGACTTAGAGCAGATACACAGGTAGAGCCAGGCAGGAGAGAGGAAGACCAGGTTATGTCATGACTGCCCAGTTATTTCTTACAGCATCTGTCAACAAGCCACTATTTTGCTTTATCAAAAAATAGAAAAAAACAAAATACAACTGAGAACACTGAGCTGCGAACAGCTAATAAAACTCGGTGTGACTTAAACCTGCTGGCGTATATTTGGATAAAAATTATCTCAATAATTCTGGCTCAGTCATAGTATTTGTATCTGGCTTTCCTACTCTGTGTGAGGCATACATCGATTAAGTACTGTTTGGTGATGGTAGTGATAGAAAAATAAATGCGATTCTGGCAGAAGATACTGAAATACAACACTAACTAACCACTAATACCCAAAAGCCGCTGTCCTCTCGGACTGAACCGAGTCTCTTCTTCCCCTCAGTAGCAGCAGTGTGTGGAAGTTGATCATCTCTCATCTCAACCTTAACCATGCCAGAGAGCAGCAGGTGAGATGGCTCAGCAGGAGAAGGAGCTTGCAGCCAAGCCTGAAGATCTGAGTTCAATCCCAGGAGCCCACATGATGGAAGGCAAGCACAGAACCCTACAATTCAGTCCTGAATCCTTAGCCCTCTAACCTCCTCACATACACTGTGGTATACAAGTGCTGACACACATGCACACGTGTACACGCACACACACACACACACACAATAAACTAAAATGTGAAGAGAGAGATCCATTCAACCTCTAGTAAAGAAAATCATCTCTAAAAAATACTATTCCGCATCTGAACCAACAGAGCTCATACCGACACACAATGGTGGCATTTTCACAGTTAATTCTGCTGCCATTTGTGCCTGAATTTATCATGGTTTGGAGAAAGAAAATTGAGAGGCTAACACGGCCCTCTTTCCTAGTGCACGGGCAGCCGCGCATGCATCCCCGGTCGGGTTGGATATTTAGTGCCTCAGTGCTGAGAAGGCTGAGGAGAGAGCCAGGGGAGGGATTACCACTCGATGCCGCCCATAAATCATGGCAGCGCTCCACACAGCTCCACATCTCACAAATAAGACCAGGCAGGAGAGGTGTCAGTGCCGCACAAAAGGAAGGGGCATTTGCCCAGCCTGACCGTCCATTTTGATGCTCTGGTATTGAAAGGCGGGAGGCTTGCCCGGCTCCTCTTCCCCACTGTCTCTTCCCTTAGGTCCCCTGGGGAAAAGACTGAGCCCCAGATATCCGGGCTCAGATTTTACCAAGAGCAGGTCACCCTGGACCCTTAATTTCGAAGTCCCTTCTCATTCTCATTTGCCCAGCCCTTTCTTTTTTGAGACAGTCTCAGTGCAGCTGGGGTTGGCCTTAAACTACGTAGCTGAGTACGACTTTGAATTTATGACTCCTGATCCTCCTGCTTCCTTCTCATTGCTGAGATTACAAGTGTTGCCACCACACTTCGTTTATTCGGTGTTGACTCAGTCACAGGGTCTTCTACATGCTACTAGATGAGCGACAGACATGCTCAGCCTAGGTTTCCCTTTTGCAGCTCCCAAACATCTAGCGCCACAAACCCTAAGGACACCGAGCATGAGAATCACCTGACCCAGGACTAAAGTGGAAAACAGCACCCTGGTGTACCCCTGGGGGCCCAGGCCCTTCATGTTCTGAGACACTCATCACCCAGATTCCTGAAAACAATAGCGGCTTCTTGTTTAGAATGGAACCGCACCTGCTGGAATACGTGTCAACAAACAATCGCTTTGTTTTTCATATTCGCCATCCAAGCTGAAGCAAGGGAACTTCCTGAAGCGAATACTGGAAGGCTTATTCTTAGAAGGGGACAGAATTCTCATTTTAACACAAGGCTCAGAGGGCCCGAGTGATGGTCATCTTCCTTCCTTCTTTTGTACTCCGCGGTGTTCATCTTATTTGGTTTTCAACAGGTTTATTTCCACTGCAGCCCTAGGCTTCCACCGCCCACAACGCCAAGCCCATGACGCCACATATGGGCTAGCGTGCTGGCTTCTGCTTCCTCTCTCTGAACCCAGGCCTGACTTTCACCGAGCTCGGCCATTTCAAAGGTCCTCAGAAGGTTCGCTACTTCTCCCTTGGCAGCCTTAGGGTGAAGCCGTAGGAAACGCTGTTTGCCAAACGCTCACTCACAGCTAACTTTCCGCTCTTTTTCCTCACCTAATCTTGCTGTCCGCTCCCAGCTTTCCTGAAGCTCTTTGATGCTAGTCTGTTGAACGCACTGGAGACATTTAAAAGGAGTTGTTTTGTTGGTAAAGGTGCTCGTTTGTGATTAAAAACTCAGTCAAGGTTGTCTCCATGGACTCCGGAAATAACCACAGTCAAAATACCCCGGCGAGGGCAGAATATGAGAGGCAGATAACACCTATTATTACTTTTATCTGGGTGCAGCCAGGCTCCAGATTAATGGAGCAAGCAAAGGTCCGGGCCTCTGACACTGTGGAGTCTAAGCAAGCTAGCATTAGTGATAAGCATTCAATACGGACTTGGGATCTAATTATTTCTAAGAAGTGTCTTTGTTTCCTGTTCTGTAAAGTAGACGGGGAGCAGAGAGCTAACTACTGTGATCTTGTGTCATTTAAAATTGAAAAAGCAACATAAAAAAATATAAATACAAAGGAAAATATATGGGGCTCGAAGTCAGCCTTAAAGCACTGTGTGATCTTGGGAAAGTCACATCACCTCTCTGAGCCTTGAATTTCTAATCAACCAACTAACCCTGGGGACAAGGTGCTCTCTAAATTCCCTTTCAGATTAGAAAGTCTATGATAAACTATCCTAGATGTGATCCAAGCTTGTAAGGGAACGGAAACAGGTGAAATACTTAGTGTGAAAGATAGCCCTGACTTGAAATTCAGTTCACCTGAGAGTTCACATTTCTTAAGTGCTTAGCTGCTCCACACACAGCGCTAACCTGTCTCTATACACCCACCAATGACCTGGAACTGCTCCCTCCACGGCACCGGGACACCTGCACACCACTTCCCCTGGGTTATGCAGGGGAGGGGCAACAAGCTAGGCAAGCCTGCTACCCAATGGGCTACCCCGGGTCTCAGTCAGTCATCAGAACAGCGCTCACCTCATAAATGCTGTCGGTAACCGTAAACAGCCAGTGTGTCAGGCAGCAGCCTGGCTGAGGCCAGGCTGAAGTTTATCTGTTTACCCATTTTTCTGAAAATAAAGACGCTCACGTGAGGGCTGTTTCATGAAACCCCTCAACCTGCCCATCACTGGGCTCCATCAGAACTGCAGCCCCTGCCAGGCACTGCCAGCTGCTGGCTTAACTGCTACCTTCCCCGGGAGGAAGGGGCTCAGGGAGTGAGGGTACTTGCTGTCAAGCCAGAAAATCCTAATCAAATCCCCAGGACGCAAGCAGAAGAGAACCAACTCCTGCCAGGAATGCAAACACATGCAAGCCCATCACTCCCACGGAGGTCAATTTTAAATGATTAAATGAGAGCCCTCAGGCGCCAAGTGTAAAAGCTGGCGATGTGTTTGGCTGGGGTGTAGCTGAGTGGCCCAGCATATGCCTAGCATGCCAGGGTCCTGGGTAGAGTCCTGGCAAGGCACAAACTAAGAAAACAAAGTAAGGATGATAATTCGTGCTTCAAGAGCTCTGAGTCCTTCTTATCCACACTGGATGCTCTGAGCAGTCACAGCAACACTAACAGAAGTCAATTCTGTGCTTAAGCAAAGGGAATCCCAGCTCACACCCCTTCCAGCCTCGGAACTCTGAATCTCTAATGTCCTCACAGTTTGGGCCTCATGTGACAGAGAGTGCTTCAGACTGAGTAAGAGCAGGTGCTATGCTTAGTTCTAAGCACATCCCATAACTCCTCCCTCCATCTTTCTGCAAAGGTTAGCTCACTCATTATGGAGACCTTTTCTTTTCTGTCCAAATAAAAGAAGTCAAGACAGCGGGAGTTAGTAAATCTGGTTAAACAACCCTGTCACTTGTCTTTTATGGAGCTCCTATTGTGTAGCTGGCACTGCCCTGGCACCAGAGTCCTAAAGATAAGATCAAACACTAGTAAAACCAGGCCATATCCTTGAGGACTCTCAGACCATAGCACAGGATGCCTGTGGGCTCACACGGCCCCGGGTCATGGTCACTAGAAGGAAGAACACTGGGTAATTCATAGAGAACTTCCCCAGTTCGTTGTCTCCTCCCAGGCCAACTCTGCTTCCAGACAGATATTCTCCACTGGGCAAAGGTGAGAGGAAGAGAGAGAGAAATCGGGCGACTGGGAATAAAGCTCACTTCCCTGCCCTGTGCAAATGCAGATCACTCGATAGCACAGCCCTTCCTACCACGTGCACCGTCCCAGGCTTCATCCCCAAGAGCAGGGAAGAAGGGGGAGGAAAGCAGTCCTTAGTGAAATGAGAGGGGATTAGTAAGGAAGGTTCCTCTCGAGTTTTCTCTGGACAAGCAAGTATTCCTGGGATTGGTCATTTACACACAAATGAAATAACAGTGACAACGATGTGCTCTCCCGGAAAAGTGCAGACTCACATTGGCAATCCTTGCCACACTAATTTGTTAGCGCGCTAATTATTTGCATGTTCTAGATGCACAGATATTAAAATCGGGTGGTAGTGGTAATGGGGGGGGCTATTGTTTCTTCTCTACTTACCCAACTTGCTCCTTCAGTTCTTTTTCTATAAACAAGCTAAGAAAGCATGAGCCCTCCACTTGTATTATACGTTAGTGTCTGTGGCATGAATGTGTTCGTGTCACATGTGTGCAGGTCAAAGGACAACTCTGCGGGAGTTAGTGCTCTCCTTCCACCATGTGGGTCCCTGGGATCCAGTTCCTGTCATCAGGCTGGGCAGAAGCTCCTTTACTTGCTTGTCATCTTTCCTACCCAGAACAAGTCACAAATCTTCACAGAAGAGAGAAAAATATTAACTCTCATAAAACCCAAGTGCACATGCACAAGCATACCACACGTCTGTGGTGTAGTAGAGTGTGTGTGTGTGTGTGTATGTGTGTTCTTTATACTTTCTCACCTATTTCTGAGCTGCTCATTCCAGACCGCCTGTAACGCTGATGGCTCTTACTTAGCTACGGTCAGTCTAATTTGCTGTTTGCTGCCCTTCCCTAACAGCTCTGATCCCCTTACGTGCCTGATGCTGAACAGTCATTATCAGAGTCATTCTGGTCGGTCCAGCTGGGGGTCTTGCTGGCTACCTCTCCCAGCATTTCACTGAGCAGCCTTGTGAAGAGCACTTAACAAGGAGATGGGTGCGTTTCTGCTTGGCTTATATAAAGTCTCCCTTCACAGAAGTCAGGCTGACGTCTGACTTCTTACCATGGGTTGTCTCTCCACTGGCATGATACACTGCCCTCTTGGATGTGTATGTCAAAGATCATCTTTGTTCAGGAAGCAAGACTATATTGAGCAGAGCCCTCTGGAGTAGGCCAAACATTCCGTCCTGTCAGGGAAATCCTTGAAAACCGCCCAGAGAAGAGAAATGACACACTGCCTGAGGTGCTTCCATTGCAAGGACACCCACTGGGTGTCCAGCTCCCACTAAAGAGTACATCTTCTCAAGTGTCCAGCCTCGGGGCCGGCTGAGCCCCTCTGACAGGGACAAATTTTTGGGTTGCTCTAGCTCAGAGCCATGCTATGGGGAGAAGAGTGTTCCTAGTCGGCCTGATGAGACCGACATTTAGAACGGAGGCCCGTCCTGATGGTGGTGCCTGTTCATTGTCACTCAGTCCTAGGCCTTCCCTGGTAGTAAACACAGAGCTGTTTTCCCAGCCCAAACAGGGACCTTCCCTCAAGGTAGCCAGACATGCCGTCTGGTATGCAGAGACATTTCCACTTCTCACTGGACAGCTAGAGTCTCCCCAACCCCCACCCTGTGTGCTTTACTAATGTGTGTGTATTTTTACCCACCCCTATGGGAAAACCGCCTGGCTTTGTGGCTGACAAGGGATTTCTCATGAAGATTGAGATCTCTGACCATCCCCAGAGCCCCCACCCTTCTGAATTTCAGAGCTTCGTCGGAAGTGGGGGAAAAAAAAACATGACTTTTGAAAGCAGCATGGTGGTGCCTTGGGGGCTGTGAGGGACTAAATAAAAACTACACACAGTGGCCAAAGTGTATAAACAGTTGGCAAGTAGCAAATTAGTAATGACAGTTATTGATTAGAAAAATAGCATTGCTGAGTTCTGAGAATGTAGCTCAGTTGGTAGAATACTGGCCTAGCAGGCACGAAGTCTGGGTTCAATTCCTAACACCCATCAATTGGGCATGGTGGAACATGCTTGTAAGTGCAGTACCTGGGAGGTGGGGGCAAGAGGAACAGGAAGTTCAGGCTACACAGGAGTTTAAGGCTAGCCTAGGCTCATGACAAGTATAAGTTTGCTTTTAAAAAAATCTGAATTCTCTATGATCCAAGTGCTCCTTGCCTGGTTTAGATTCTTTTCTTACACCCCCTTCAGAATACACCAATCTGAAGGGAGAGGAGGAGGGGAGGGGAGGGGAGGGGAGGGGAGGGGAGGGGAGGGGAGGGGAGGGAAGGGGAGGGAAGGGGAAGGAAGGGGAAGGGAGGAGAGGAGAGAGATGGGAAGAGTAAGGAAGGGGAGGGGAGGGGAGGGAAGGGTCTCCTAACTGGGTCTCTTTTTTCATCTGGTTCTTCACTGGCTAAAGCTGTTTTCGGTTTTCTTCTCTTCCAGCCTGCTAACCCCCGCCTATTAAGTACTAACACACCTGCTAGACTCTGCTGTTGATGCCCATAGAGCAGCCCAACCTTTTAGTAATTGTGTGAGCTCTGGGGTTAAAGGCTCACGCCTGTGAAAAGCGTGAAGTCTCACTGCTCGAGAAGTGGGACCATAAACAGTAAATCCGGAGGAGAGATGCTGGATCCTGTCCCATCCTTCATCTCAAAGGCTGGGGTTGAGTCTTTCCGCAGATCACTCTCTTGCTAGTAAATGTCTTCTAAAAGGCTCCAAATGTCTTCTAACCTGAAGTTAATTGTTGAGGAAGGACACCTCAGGTGATCTGTCATTACACCCCAGTAACAACATTTGGCTATGTGAACTTCATTTCCATCTGCAACCCTCAAAGCAACTGACCAACAAGCAGCAATCGCTTCCAGAAAGGGAAGAGAGACCACAAATCCCATGATAAATACAAGACTCCAATGTCAGATAATCTCGTCTGCTGAAGACACTGCCTCCCAGAATCTAGCACACTAGGGGATCACATGAACCATGCCTAGTGTGCAACTGTCCCCCAGGAACTGTTTATAAGCTCTTTCCAAAATCTCATTTTATTCCTAAGTTTACCTGAGTGGTGACTGTGACAGAGCAGAAAATACTTTTAACAGTTCCCTGGCATGTTCCCCCCTTGGTGTCAGAGTAGAATACAATGCCCGAAAGACTTGATATGCACATGACACAGAACTTGTGTGACTCTACCATGCAGGGTCCCTCTGTGCATCTGTGCCCTAGCTTCCCACCCTTGTAAGCCTGAAGGCTGTTTTCACTCCCGTTAGCAACACTGTATCAGGAAAAAAGATTCCGAGTGCATTTCTCTGTGACTGTGTAGCTTAGCAGACTTTGCCCCATTAGAAAGCTAGTCATAACTGGGAGGGGGAGGAAGGGAGGAGGGAGGAATCGTGGTGCTTTAACACACATTTGCCCTTAAAGTAGATAATGGGGATGTTGGCAGGGTACAGATCTTAGAAACAGTCAGCATTGTCGGCGCGCCTTCCCTCTCCCTCAGCACACTGGATCGCTGAAGCCGACAGCGGCTTAGAGGCTAGCTCGCCATGCTTCATCTCTCCTTTCTGTCAGGGCAGCAAGCCATCTTCCTCTCCCTTACATACAGCACACCTAGAAGTACACCTGCCTTCCAGCGGTGGAATTCCTAGCTCCCCTTTTACGTGATAATCTCAGAAATTCTGGGTATCTTGTCTCCTTAACAATCCCAGGTGACTTTTAACCCTTCTTTCCCTTGCTCTCTTCCAGTTCATCCCTGCTTCTCCTCTTCCTAATTTCCAGTAAGTTGAGTTATTTAACGTTCTCTGTTCCTAACGCCTTCTCATAAACACCTTAACTCTTGGGACACACACACACACACACACACACCACGCTCATCACAATGCTTTCTAAGGAATACGTAGGTGTTAATACATCACAGACGCGCTGACGCCAGCAGCTGTGTCACCTAGAAGAAGGACCTGATCACGTGACCTTTTTCGGCTCTGCTTAAAGCAAGGTCCCGCACTCGAAACAGTAAAAAGATTTTTTTTAAATATTTATTTATTATGTAGACAATATTCTTTCTGTGTATATGCCTGCAGGCCAGAAGAGGGCACCAGACCTCATTACAGATGGTTGTGAGCCACCATGTGGTTGCCGGGAATTGAACTCAGGACCTTTGGAAGAGCAGGCAATGCTCTTAACCTCTGAGCCATCTCTCCAGCCCCAGTAAAAAGATTTTACTGACGGCTCTGAAAATTTTTGACTCTAGTGAAAGCAGGTAAATGAGGCCCAAGAAAAATGGCCTACACCGTGAGATTTAAAGGAAGACAATGTCATTTCCTGTTTTAGCCTTTCCTGAGCCTCAGAGCATTGAGCTAAGAGTGAAAACCCACCAAGACACCAGCACTGCTATTAGATGCTCATATGGTCACGCCTGAAACTAACAGGGAAGGATGATGCTAACACCTTAACTAAGGCTTTTCCATACTGCAAGCAATACACATTGGCATGAGCCGAGCAGAAAAAGAAATGTGTAAATGGATTATTGCACTGAACAATACGCTGCCATTTGACCATAGATGAACACAATACTTTTTAGATAAAATAGAAAACGTTTCCTCATCCAGTATGTTCAACATGCACACTCATGTGAAAAGTCAACAATTAATTTAATTTAAGCCTCACAATCAATCTAAATTAGAATATTATGTTTGAAATCCCAATAACGCATTCTAATGGGAGCATTTGAAGCTGAACTCTTAGGAGCCAATGAAATAATTGATAGCTCTTTTTTGATCTCTGAGTCCTCTTTTTATCTCTTGATTCTAGCCTTTGTCTTCTTAACGTTAGCTTGAAAGAGAGATGCCCTTCACCATAAAGCAAGTCGTTGGGAAAGCCAGAGGAAGGGCAATAATTAGCTTAGGGTTCTGGGAGAGCGTGGGTAAAGCTGTGGGCTAGACTGCAGACTTGAGCTGTGCAGTGGTTGGGACTGAGTGACATGGAGCCCTCATGACTGCAAGGACACCAAGTCCAGGAGGAGCCAGAGAAGCAACAGCTATTTCCCTAGAGGTCAGAAAGTGCTGCTCTCGAGTCGAACGAAGACCCCCAGTGGGAATGTCGCCCCAAGAACTGGGTCACCTGCCACCTGTAGAACTTCGGCACACCTGTCCACCTGCAGGCCACGAAGTTTCCTGGTCCGCGGCTCCCAACACTGGCTCTACCTCTGATGCAGGGAAAGCCTCAAACACCTCAGACACATTTGGAAATAGTTCATTAAAGAGGTTCTAAATGCCCACTTTTTAAAATATTTTTAGAACGCTCAAGAGTTTTACAGCACAGGAGAGACCTATAAAAGTAAAGTACTTCACTACAAGTATATGGAAGGAAATTTTTCAAATTAATTTTTACTACACATTGTTGCTTCTGAGGGTTTTTGTTTAATTTTTATGGTGCTGGAGGTTACACTCATCACTGTTTAAGAGACTCTACTGGAGTTAGCATATACGGAGAACGCCTCTGCAGGGGACTTGGCAGTGGACTATAGGGTGAACGGGCACACTACTCTGTGTGGGAAGCTGAGGGCGGGGTAAAGCAAGCAACTGACTACATACACTGTCCAGAAACATACAAGGTGCCGTGTCATCTCAAGGGAGGGAGTAACTCATCCCACAGGGCAATGGAGTGCAATGGAGTGGGCTGAAAAGGCAGCCCAGCTGGGCTCCAGGGGTTAAACAAGGAATCTTGGACTTTGTGGGAGATTGGAAGTTCTATGAGAGGGACCTGGGGGAGGGAAGGCCCAGACCTGGTTGATGCTCAGGCACGAGCAGGACAGCCATAAGGTGGCTGTTGGGTGTCAGGATACTGAGCAGGTAAATGGTTACGTTCAGTCTTGGCTCTTCCGCCTTCACCAACATCTTACACCAGGCATTAAGCAAAGAAGTGAGTTTCCATGGTCTGAGTGTGGATGTGTACCCATGTTCAAGCAGAGGCTGGAGAACACATTCTTCGGGTATCATCTACCTTTCCTTGAAGTTTGAGACAAGCATCTCACTGGTCTGAGACTCATGATTCTCCTAGACTGACTAGCTATAAAGTCCCAGAGACCTGCCTGTCTCTGCCCCCCTGGTGCTGGTATTGCATGTACTTCAACACACTTAGGATTTTTACAAAGCTTCTGGGGACAGAACTCGTCTTTGTGCTAACCTTGCACTGAGTCCTCCCTCCAATTCTGGATGAGCGTTTTTAAGGTGTATTTTTAATTATGTGTACATGTGCATGAATGCAAATACCCACAGAGGAGAGAGGTGTTGGATCTCCTGTGAGCTGGAGTTGCAGGTGGTGGTTAGCCACCCAACATGGGCACTGGGAACCAGACTTGGGTCCTTTTGGATGAGCAACACCTTTACGCTAAGTCTATCCTCCTCCCTGGTCTCTTGTGCTAAGATCCTAAATGCCCTCTGACCCCTGGAATGACTGGGCAGCCTAAGGAAGGCGATGGGCTTTGCTAGAGTCATCATCAAGGTCTGTTCCCTAGACTTTGCTCCCTCTTCACTTCACCGCCCAGAATGGTGCTAATGGGGACACACGTCACCACCTCAGCCACCACTGGGGGTCTGAGCTGCTCAGGCTGCCTGACCATCCATCAGACAAGGCTTCCTGAAAACAGCCAAGTGACGGCTCCCACTGTCACCCAACTCAGGCTTTGCTCCCTGCAGTGAGTATGCAGGGTGAGGGGCAGACTGTTCATCCATTGGTCATCGGCATAGTCCCAACGCTGTTGGCAGATGGAGTGAGCCTGGCTCCTATACCCCCACATGACGAGGACAGAAACCTGACTGCTATCTCTGGGGACAGAAGCACAGGTGCATCACAACACCTACGCCATTTCAAAGGCAGCATCTACGCTGCCTCCAAGAGGGAAGGAAAGCCAAATTCCAGAGCAATATCAACATCACAAAACATAGAACTGAGCATGGGAACAAAAAATTCCGGATCAAGAAAATCAAGGTTTTCTGAGAGGATTGAGCGGCTACTTTATAGAGGCACCTGAGTTAGTCGGGTGCCCACAGGGGAGCTGGCAGCTTGGGCCATCTTTCTATAGAGCTTCCCTAGCCACTATAACAAAAATTCTGCCCCCAAATTTCACCTCATGAAACTCTGCTGAACCTTGAAGAGAGAAGCCTTCAGCCCCACACAGAAATGAAAGATCCCTACATCCACATCACTAAGGGCACGTGAAGTCCCCTCTGTCTACCCACATGGGACTCTGCAGGTCTCCAGCAGTGGAGCACCAAGACCCTAAAGAAGGACCATGTTGGACCACAGCATCCAGTCAGTGCCCTGCTTTCAGGTCGCAAACTTACTTCTTAAAAAAGTTAAAGTATGTGTAGTATATGTATGCGTATCTGTATGTGTAATGTGTACAGATGCACAGGTATATATGTATATGTTTGTGTATATGGACATGTATATGTGTCTTATGAATATGTGTATGGGTTTATATTTATATATGGATATGGACTGTTATGAGGATATATGCGGCCACCGTTCCCCAAGCTCTGCTCAGCCTGGTAGCTTCTTCACAAATATCTCTGCACCATTGTCTGCTGGGCTATACTTACTTACTGTGGTTTCTCGCTCACAATTGTCCCTCAAACTAATTATAAGAGTAATTATAAGTCAAAAATCAGTATCATTTGCTAAAAGAAGAGTAATTTTTTTAAAAAAAATTATTAAATGCAGCTCAATTCTGTTACCCAGCAAAGTTTCTCCCTTTTTGTTGAGGAGACATTAGCACAAACTAAGCCACATTCATCCTTTGAGTTATTGGAAAGAGCAAGCACTTGAAAGGAAATGCCTCTCACTTCTAGGTTCAAAGCTACTGAGTACACAGCCGTGAGCCACTAAAACCACCCCATCCTGCATTCAAGTCTGCAGCCCACACTCCTGGAAACCCCATGCTAATTGCATAGAGATGTGGGGCTCCGTCTGGCTTTGTGGGTGATGTTCTGCCTTCGTTTTCGTCATTCAAGGAGAGCAGCAGCGTTTTGACTGCCATGCTTACCACCAATCCCACAAGCCATTGAGTTTGAGAACAAGCCCTGGCTTACCGGGAGGAGACTACACAACGCAAGCAAATGCCGCCTCTGTCATCTTTTCTCACTTACTTCTTCCTTTTCATGTCCCTAGAAGCAATCTGGTAATGATTTCCATATCATGAAAATTCAAATCTATACAAGATAAAGCAGTGTGAAAACCTACCAAAATCAAAAGATTTTTTGAAATATAGGGTAACACACTCTCCTTCCTGCAGAACGCTCCATCACCTCACTAGCCATCTGACACCCACCAATCAGACTGCAGGTGGGATGCCTCAGCCGGAGAGATCAGCCTCTGAGCACAGAGTATCACGTGAAGGGCATTTCCAAATCTCATCTAACTTCTCCATCTTAAAGATGAGCTGACTCCAGCTTCAAAGACACGAACACGAGTGCCCGAGACATGAGGGTGAACTGACAAAAGTCTAAACCTCAACTCTCAGAGCTAAAGCTTTCGGGTCAGACGTCAGGCTCCAGAAGTGCAGCTTCTGCTTGTGAGTGGCAGAAAAAGGATCATTCCATCTGCCAATGATGCAGGCTGGTATTTTTGGGTTTTGTTTTTTTACTCTTTCTGCTCTTTGGGGGCTGGTCACTCAACTCCCAAATAATCACACACATGAAGGCTTATTCTTACTTATGAATGCCTGGTATTAGCTTGGCTTGTTTCTAGTCATTTTTCATCATCATCATCATTATATAATTGAAATTTTACATACCAATCCCAGTTCCCACTCCCTTCCCTCCTACTGCTCCCTCTACCATCCCCCTCCCCACCTCCCATCCACTCCTCAGAGAGGGCAAGGCTTCCCATGGGGAGTCAACAAAGTCTGAAACATTGCTTTGAGGCAGGACCGAGGCCCTCCCGACAGTATTTAGGCTGAGCAAGGTATCCCTTCAAAGAGAATGAGTTCCAAAAAGACAGTTCAGACAGTAGGGATAAATCCTGGCCACACTGCCAGTGACCCCACAGACTGTCCCAGCCATACAGCTGTCACCCACATTCAGAGGGCCTACTTTGGTCCTATGCATGTTTCCCCCACTCTGAGTCTAGAGGCAGTGAGCTTGCATTAGCTCAGGTCAGCTGTTTTGTGGGTATCCCCATCATGGTCTCGACCCCTTTGCTCATATTATTGCTCCTCCCTCTCTTCAACTGGATTCTCAGGAAGCTCAGCCCAGTGCTTCACTGTGGATCTCTGCATCTGCTTCCATCAGTTGCTGGATGAAGGTTCTATGATGACAATTAAGGTAGTCATCAATCTGACTACAGGGCAAGGCCAGTTCAGGCACTCACTCCACTATTGCTTAGGGTCTTAGCTGAAGTCATCCTTGTGGATTCCTGGGAATTTCCTTAGTGCCAGGTTTCTTGCTAGCCCCATAATGGATCCTCGATCAAGAAGATATTTCTGTCCTTGCTCTCCCTCTCCTTCCCCATCTCAACCATCCCATTCTTGTCATGTTTTCCTCGCAGTTCCCTTCTCCCCTCCTCTTCCCCTTCCACCCTCCCTTTCCCTCCCACCCTCAGGCTTCCAATTTTCTCAGGAGATCTTGCCTATTTCCCCTTACCAGGGAGATCCATGTATCTTTATGTTAGGGTTCTCCTTGCTACCTAGCTTCTCTGTGGTTATGGACTGTAGGCTGGTTATCCTTTGCTTTATGTCTAATGTCCACTTATGAGTGAGTACATACCGTGTTTGTCTTTCTGGGTCTGGGTTACCTTACTCAGGATGTTTTTTCTAGTTCCATCCATTTACATGCAAATTTCAAGATGTCATTGCTTTTACCACTGATGTAAATATGCAAATTACCACATTTTCTTTATCCATTCTTCGGTTGAGGGGCACCTAGGCTGTTTCTAGGTTCTGGCTATTACAAACAATGCCTACTATGAACATAGCTGAGCAAATGTCCTTGTAGAATAATTGAGTATCCTTTGGGTATATACCCAAGAGTGTTATTGTTGGGTCTTGAGGTAGGTTGATTCCCATTTTTCTGAGAAACCCCCATACTGATTTCCAAAGTGACTGTACAAGTTTGCACTCCCACCAGCAATGGAAGAGGGTTCCTCTTACCCCACATTCTCTCCAGCAGAAGCTGCCATTCATGGTTTATCTTAGTCATTCTCTAGTCAGCTTTTCTTACAGTATCCCATCTATCTTTTGCCTCTAGGCTTTTACCTTTCTCTATTTCTGTACACCTTTCTTCACTTCTCACTCTGTTGCTTGCTGTATAACAGTGGCTGGCCCCAATGTCCTCCTCTCCTCGTCTTTTTCTTGTTCCTCAATCCTCTCTTCCCAAACTTCTCCTCCTTTTTATTCTCTCTGTCTGCCAACCTTCCTATCCTTTCTTCTGCCTCGCTATTGGCCATTTAACTCTTCATTAGACCAATCAGGTGTTTTAGACAGGTACAGTGACACAGCTTCACAGAGTTAAACAAATGCAACATAAAAGAATGAGACAAATCTTTGCATCATTAAACAAATGTTCCCCAGCATAAACAAATGTAACACATCTTCGGCTTATATTCCACAAAGGTGCCCTGAAAGTGCCTGAGATGTCAGGCAGTTCATCCCAGTGTTACTTTTCTTAGTTTGGCTCTTCCTTTCCTGTCTATGTAAGCACTGACTGACTCCCATGCAAAGCAGAGAGCTGGTCTACATCTGAATTCTATCTCCAGAGCCCCAGGTTTCTTTACTGTGGTCTGATTTTTGGAAGCCCTCTGGGAACAGAGTAAAGCAGAGAGAAGCAGCTTAAATGGACTCCCTGTGGACTCTATAGTGCACTTATGCCATGCCTCCTGGCCCTCGACTCTAACACTAGGTTCATTGTCCTACACTACAGTGTCAACAAACGCTGCCCCAAGCCTGTCGTCTTCTTTCTGTCCCATGGAGCTTCCTAATCAATCTTTCCCTCTGATGACCTGGAGACCGAGAAAGCTTCTAAACAACACAGAATTCTGTGAACATCACCATCCTCCAACGGCATTCTTTTTTTTTTTTTTTTTTAAATCACAAAACAGGAAGTTCCGAGCCATTGAATGTGTATAGTTTGCTGAAGTCTTCTGGAACAACAAAACGGCTTGGGCCTCGCCAGGCAAGTGGGCTATTGTGAAAGCAGATGTTTCATTCACTTCCAGCGCAGAGAAAACACTGTCAGTTTGGTTACCGTCTTCTAGACCGTGCATAGGCTTCTCAGGAGGCCGGCAGTGACATAACTCAGGTACAATATGATCCTCAGATGCCCATTTGTCTTGTGCTGCACAGCTCGGCAGAAGATAGATATGTGGATGTTATATGAATTAGAGCCCCTCACACCTCAGGGGTCACATATCACTAACAGGAGTGGGACTCCGGAAACAAAGGGTGAGGTCTGTAAGAATGTGCTACAGTCCTTCTGGACGTTAGTGCTGTCTGCTGCAGACAGAGAGCGTGGAATTCACCCGTGTGTTACTTACCCCTGGGGAGAGCAACCACTGGGAAGATGATCCCGAAGTGTCCCAGCACGCAAGTACGGGGACCTCCAACTGCCTCTTTCAGCAACAGCCTCACAGTGTCAGGCAAACTGACCCGTATTCCAAGAAGCGCTCCAGAAGAGAGGCCAAGGGTGGACATCAAGAGAAAGAGAATAGAGGGAAACCAAAGAAGCAGCTAAGATCCCAGAAAAGGGGGGGGGGGGGTCAGAGGCAAAATACCCAAAAAGGGAAAAGAAAGAACATAGGGAAGAGTTGTGACCCCGAGCAAAAGAGGCCTGGGAAAGGTGTGGCTGGTGCCCACACTACAGACCTGCCTTAAGAAGGTCCACCACCACCCAGGGCCAGTTGTGATGCCTGCACAGCCACAGGACAGCCTCAGAACACAGGCATCAGAACACGGTGATGCCGTCAGCACTGCTGGAGAATGGAAAAACTTTGCATCCCACAAAACAAATAGGCCTTGGTCCTCAAGCTAAGGAGCCCTAAGTTCTGGAAAACACATGTATACACACATACACACACACACACACACCACATCACATAACACAAACACACCCCACTCACATCACACCTCACACACGTCACACCTCACACACACACACACCTTTTCTGGCAACATGATAAATAAGCTTATCAGCCAGCACTAATAAGACAGGTTTTAACCTTCATTTACAGAGATTCTGAGGTCATGAGCATATGGTTTTAGAGTCGTTTGGTTTTCTGTTGCTTTTTGTTTTGCTTTGTTTTTGTTTTTCTAAGACAGGACCTCGCTACAAATCCCTGACTGGCCTGGAGCTTGCTATGGCAACCAGGCAGGACTCCAACTCACAGCAATCCTACTGCCTCTGCCACCAGAGTATTGCAACTGCAGGTAGGTGACTCGGTAAGAACGTATAAATTTGGCATTTGGAGGATGTGTGTGTAGGTCCATGAGAACCACGGCATGCATCTGACTATCAGAGGACAATTTGGGGGAGTCGGTTCTTTCCCTCCACCATGTGAGCCCCAGAGGTTGAACTTAGGTTGTCTGCCTTGGCCCCTAGTGCCTTTGCCTTCTGGGCTCTCTCACTGAGCCATAGCAAGGACTATTTAGGAGTCTCTATAAACCCCGAGACCCTCCCTGACTTACTTAAATCTTTCATTTTACTACATAATCTCTTATTGATGATAACTCTTGCTGACAAGAGTAACAGTTGCAAACAGTGGACAGGAGGGCCCTGGCTCTTGTCAACCTTTGCCTGGACATCAGTGCCACCCAAGGAGATCCAGAATGGCAAGTGGGAGTTGAACCAAGAGCCCAAGGTTCTCTTTTGTAAATGTCTGGAGGGACTTATAGAGCCAGAATTTAACCTCATGCATCTGGGGCAGTGTTCATTTGGGAGAACTCAAACTTAAATTACTCCTAAATCACTTCTCTATACTGGACACACCCAACTCTTGGCCGTGAACCAGGGTCAGGATACACCACCCAAGCCTCAGTGTTCAAACTTGAACTTGAAGGGCTTCAGAATCCAAGAAGTAAACACAGCTTCTTAATCACTTTGTTCTAAGTCATCTGCTTCCGCTATCTCCAACGCTTTGTTTGGCTGTCTGGTAGTTCCAAGAAGAGGCAAGTGAAACACCAGTTCAGGATGGGGTCTGGGGTGGGGAACTGCGCTCTGCCAGGGCAGCACACTGAGGAAGGTCACAGGCCCACTGGAGCAGGCAGTTCGTCCCCTGCCCCTTCGCCCCTCCTTAGTACTCCCAGGGCACTGTCCAGGGGACAAGTCAGAACACAGATTTAAGGCCAGGCTGCTCTGTCACCATTTAAACATGCTGTGACTTTGGGAAAGTTCCGGGGCTCTGGGCCTCTGTTTTCCAATCTATGACACGAGGATACAGCAATGTCTAGTTCACGGTGCTGAACGTGGAATTAAATGAGTTAGTAGTAACTGTATTGTTATCATCAGCATTACCACGATGAGTACGTAGTTTACACACCATGGATTACATCCCACTGAGGCAAACACACACTTTGGTGTGGCCCTCCGAGTTGAGCCATCTCCCCCAGAGAATGCATCATTTTCTCAGCATCTCACAAATCTCTGGCTCAGCTCACACAGTCTTCCCTACAGTCCCCTTTCTCTTCACATTGCCAATCAAAATTAGATCCCTCTTTCAAGACCATCCTAAAGGTTGCACATTCTAGTTACTTGAATCCTCAGATCCTAGCTGAGTGTGTACAATTCAATATCCCTATTTTACCCTAATTAAATAATAACATCCATAGTTTCTGACACAACGCAGTTTGCAAACCCTTCATGGTCGATTTCATCCTCCCTGTCAGGTCCCCTGGTTGTCGGTGTCCTTGTTCAAAAGTGTCACCCAGGACAATATGGAACGTTCTAGATAGGCCCTCGCTAACCCGCAGAATGCTGGGGTGGGTCACTTCATAATTGATTTACTTCTTTATTGCACCTAAGCTAATGCCAGCTCTGCGGAAGCCGCCTGCTATCTCCTACTCATACAGAACTTCTGTTCAACTCATTACTCTTTGCCTGAACTTGCTGTCAAACCAGACGATAATTATGCAATTAATTTCTTAGACCAACATGAACAATTCTGCACTGGTGACTCCTGAATGGCCCTTTGTAGGTCACAAAGCTGAGGTCCAACTTGATTTTTAAAAAAACACACATTTATAACAGGCTTTGTTATCTTTTGAACTGTCTATATCATCCAGGAAAGACATCTGGGAAACTTACAGAGCGTTCTTTCTGCATCCTGGCTACCACAGCAAAATAAGGCAAGACTAGATGACTGCTACCATTCCCTAGAGTCTCCCTGGCTTGGCCAGAGCCCTCAGACCCCTGGGTACGGCCATTCCATCAGCAGCCTCACTCACTCAGGCCATTTTTATGACCTTAGCCACAAAGACCTAATAACATTTTGTAAAACACTTTTTTAAGATTTATTTCATGTGTATGGGCGCTTTGTCTATATGTTTGTACCATGTGCATGCAGTACCCGCAGAGGCCAGAAGGGGTCCCCTGAATCTAGTTGGGGATTCCAAAGGCTGTGAGCAGCCACATGGGTGCTGGGAACCACACTGCGTCCTGTGGAAGAGCAGCGGGGCTCTCAACCACTTCTCCAACCCCAGCACAATGCTTTCTTAACGTGAAGTTTTCAACATCTTTATCATTACCCCAGTAATATTTGCATTTTTTATTTATTTATTTATTTATTTTACAACTAAGGGCTTGCTTTTCTGAGATAAGCAATTACTACACTTTTCTAGTATCCAAAACCGTCCCTGGATATATTTCTCATGGACTGGAGGAAGGAAGAGTGGTGGAGAAAGATCACATTTCACTTACAGGAAGCAGCACAGAAATCCTTGACCAGTTCTACTACACACAAAAGTTAGAGCAACTTCTGGATACAACACTGCCACTCCTTACCAATTTACAGCCTCCTGGGAGACGCAGACTTTCAAAGCTTCCCCAGAGAGGCAATTCCCCATTCCCACCACAATTGAGAGCAAGCATGTATACACCGTCGATAGAGCAATGGTCTGGTCTTTACTGACAGTAAGTAGGATCTAGATACACATACACACACACACACATGCATGCATGCACGCACACACACACCATTCCCACAAGTTTCAAGTCCCTGTGCAGTCCTCTCCTTTTGAGTCTGGGCTGATCCTGTGGCATGCAGTTAGCCCAGACGATAACAGAAGCGGCAAAGGATAGCTTCAGCCCTGCCCCAGAGGAAGCCTCACAGCGTGGGATGCTCCCACCAGCAATCCAGCCAACACCTAGAGAACCACAGAGCACGTGGAGTAGCCATGTGCAAATGCTCTGATCATGAAGAACCACAGGTAAGCTCTGACAGCCAGGAGCAGTGCCACTGAGTGGCCATCCGCTGGTCCTCTAACGACTGCAGCCCCAGACAGCTGAATACAGATACGTGAGATCACCAGCAATAACCACCCAGCTGAACTGCCAATACCCAGAACTAAAAGAAAGTCAGCTATTCCTTTAAGTCACAATGATTTGTGTTGGTTCATTACATGGAACTAAATACGTAGAAGCAGATTCAAGCAGGATGGGTTGGAATCTTTTTTATTCTGAATCTGGAAAAAGCCAAGGATGACTCCAAGATCTAAGCACATACAGTCTCGTTTCCTTGGCATCATCTACGGTAAACCTATGGTGGATAGCACACTCCAAAACAACGAGCAACCAGAACCAGAGCTGAACTTTCTAGCCCTGTGTTTAGCCCCCAGATTCTCAAACTATGGCTCACGAGCCTATGTGAGGGTCACATAACTGAAGGTATGGGTTGTCAAAATATATGACAATAGTAAACACTTTCTGGACACGCAATGAAGTTACCAAAAGTTATGAAATCAATGCATAATGAATCTATGGGTTTTCCAGCAGTGCTCACCAATGCCTCGATGTGCAACTTCTCCACAGCACTTGGTTCTGAGCACTTTACAGAGTGCATCACTTGCACCGCTCATTGTCAATCAATGTTGCCTGGAAAACCTCAACTCCGATTCTACAGGACTGCAGGCTGTGAGCTGAAAACTGTCACAAATGCACATGCAATGCTTCTGGCTCTTACAGAAGCATAATGCCTTAATTACAGAAAACAAACTTTTGAAATTTTTCTACCATGATTCCTCAGCATACCTTCAAGCTCTGCTAGCATTATTTTTATTTTTTTCAAGATGTATTTTTATATTTATTTTTATGTGTGGTGTTTATGTGTGTGTGTGTGTATGAATATAGGCACCATGCATGTATGTAGTACCCTTGGAGACCAGAAGATGGCGTTGGATCCCCTGGAGCTGGAGCTATGGGCAGTTGTGAGCTGCCCAACATGGGTGCTGGAAACCAAACTCAGGCCTTCTAGAAGTGTGGGGATGCTCTCAACAGCTGAACCATCTCTCTGGCCCCATAGAAGAGGTGATTTTGTCATTTAAATTACTAATTTCAGTTTCATTAAAACAAATTATTAAACTAATTTGGCTCAGGGTTAGGTCAAAGTTCATAACAGTTTCTGAAACTGTCCTAATACTTCTGCCATTTTGTAGGACACACTGAGGATTAGGCAATCAAAGTGTCAATTGGCTCTCTGTTTTCTAGCATTAAATACTCAGCTAAGACTGAAGGCTTTGTGTAAAAATAAGCCAGTATGCCCATCTCACTAACGAGCAAATTTGCTTTTACATTAAATTGATAAAATTATACATATACCAACAAATTATTTTAAAATACTTTTATGATTTACCATCAATAAGTGTCTTATCTGTGTATTTTGTGATCCTATATACCCAGTCCTACTGTTGGGCAGAAGGCAGTTGTGAGCGGGAGAGCTGCTCTAGCTGGGACTGCAGGAGGGCAACACAGAGCAGGGCCATCTCCATCCCAAATCCAGCCACTGGGATGCTAATAGATCCCAAATTCACCAGCTGCAAGTTTTACAGTTCGAATTTTTCAACATTTATGGTTTTATTTGGACAAAGGAGCTACACTTTAAGGTTTAAAAAATAATAATAAACGCTTACAACTCTGAGTTCACAAATGATTAAACACACCGCTCAGTCCATACTTTTCCGTGCACGCTGTGAGGTAATGGGTATGTAATTGGGGTCAAAGGACACATAGCTTCTGCTCCAACTAAGCATGGATTCCAGAATGAGAGACTGTCCAAAGTAAACAAATGAGTACAACTTTAACACAGAGGACAGTAGCTGAGCAATCAAGGGGTAGGGGAAATTCCAATCAAAGGTCTCACTAGAGGAAAAAAATATTTAACATAACACTTGAAGGGTAAGAAAAGTTTCCAAAGCATTTCATAGGCTGAATCACGAAGACTCCTGCATAACAGATGTTGACACTGAACTGCTTGTCTTTGGCAGGCTTACCCTTCACTAGGGGCACTGAGGTCTTCCATTGCATTGCTGTGTTGGGTTTTTTGGTTTTGTTTCCAGAAATGTCTTAGCGCTTCCTTCTTCCTCCCTGTCTACCCAGACCTCGGCTTCACTCTGTTCCTCAGCCGCCCTCAAGGCGAATGTCATAATTTCACCCCCCTCGCAAGCAGCCCCTTTGTGTTAGCTCACTACCGTCTTCTGGGGTCTTCTCCAGCAACCCCCCTGGACATTATGTATCTGACCTCAAATCAGTCCTGAGCCTCCCCTACTCTTCCAGAAAGGGGCAGTTGATGGCTTGCACTTACTAGTGCGTGTACTTACTAGTTAATAATTTTATGAAGCTATTTTCAAATAATATAAGAGTTTTGATGCCATCAGCTGGGTGGTGGAAGGCTTATATAGCTACTTCAGCACAGATCGGTACCCACCCAACATGGAAGCCAGGTTTCCCAGTAGCTGGAGTGGCTAGTTACCTCACTTTGTTCTTCTCCCTTTGTGCCACAGGGGATTAATGCCTGCAGCAAAGTTGCTGCCTGGCCTCAGAGATCCCTGCTCCCTTCCAGGGTATGGAGTACATGCTGGGTAGCAGATTCCTTCCCAGGAATCTTTTCATGCTTATCACTCCTCCTGGCCTAAAAGGGGCCATGTGGCCAGTTCCTACCAAGGAAATACGAGTCCAAGTGATAGGTATCATTTCTGAACTATAATATTTAAACTGTACTGATGTCCTCCCCACCCCATCCCCAAGATCTCTTTTACAACAAGTTTTAGGATCCTGTGTTGAAGATGAAAGAATTCTAAAATACTGAAATCCCAGTCCCTCAATAAACTCTTGTACAGGTGAGCCAGTTATTAGGGTTAGTGTTGCCAAGGTTAAACTAGGATATGACTAAGAACTAAAAGTCTCTTATGCTAGACAAGAGAAAAACTGGATGTGTCTGTGACAGAAGCTAGCTCCCCATACCACCACAGCATCCTCCTAAACTCCAAGTATGGCTTCTGATTTGTTCCGGGGTAGGCATGAGTCCCAAGTATAAAGCAATCGATTCAGATGTTCCTTAATCCACAAACATGTCCTCCGTAGCTGATATATTACCTGCAAGCCCGACTAAAGGAAAGGTCTTTCTCCAACATTTTAAAGAAATTAAGTCTTCTGTGTCCTACTGAATATGACTAAGGAGTATATGGTTCTGCCTTCATATTGGAAGAGAAATAAACCAATTACAAAATTAAACGGAATTCAGAGCTCACTAAACCCCATATGATTTGCACATCAATAAAATATTACTCAAAATACTCAAATACTTACACTTTGACCAGTTCTAATAAGCTGCACTGTGCAGTAACAACTAAGTCTCCCAAATATCACTGACTTGTATCAAGATTACTCACTGCCACTGTTAAGTTGCATACCCCACCTTGGGTCAACCACCCCTCATCACAGCTTTCCCCTGCCGTAGGCAGCTGAAGTGGTCTCTGACCCAGCACAGGGAGCCATCAAACACAAGAGGCACATGCTGACTCTTAGAAATCTCTGTCGCATGCACTGGTCAGAGTCACCCTAAGGCTCAAAGCTGGAAAGGCTAATTCTCCAAGAGACAGGGAATATTTAACTGGATCAATATTCAAATGCATTGCTCATGTTTAATTAAAAATATTCAGCTGAGTATGATGGTGCACCTCTTTGATCTCAGCATTCAGGAGGCAGAGCCACTTGGATCTCTGTGAGTTCAAGGCCAGCCTGATCTGAACAGAGGGTTCCAGGACCGTCAGAGCTGTTACTCAGAGAAACCCTATCTCAAAACAATAAAAATAAATTTTTTAAATAAATAATTCAAATATTTCATTTAGACAAGAAAATCAACCATGTAACATGAGTTCTAATTGGTATTAACAATAAAAACCCACAGTCAGATATTAGGGGATGAAAGCTAAGAGATCAGAGAAGCAGAGCAGCCAGCCACAAGAGAGTGGCTCTCTACTAAGGCTCAGACCGAAGGGCCGATCCTATTTCTACGAAGCCTCAGACTGCTTCTGACTCTACAAAACCTCAGATTTTATCCATCTCAATGAACCCTCAAACTGTATCCTCAGACAGACTGTATCCTCAGGCTGCCTCTGAGCTCCTGTCTCCTCCTGCCCTATATTCCTCTCTCCACCCAGCCACATCACATCTGTCTCCACCTCCCCAGAGCTGGGATTAAAGGTGTGTGATCCCAAGTGCTGGGATCACCTTTGTGTGAGCTCTGTTTTTCTTTTAGACAGATTCAATCTTATATAGCCCAGAGAGGTCTTGAACTCACAGAGATCTATCTGCCTCTGTCTCCTAAGTGCTGGGATTAAAGTCAGCTAAGCCTGACTTCTATGGCTTAGCTAGTAACTTAGCTCTGCATTCTGATCTTCAGTCAAGCTTTATTTGTTAGATCACAAACAAAATCACCACTACACAACCACACCATAGAAGGTTAATAAACCCTAAATTGCCTACTAAAGGAATAATAAAATCTGGATGGATTATTGGAGTCATCCTTACCATTTATTGCCCTATAATTCAGAATCTGAAAAATAAGTTCATCCAAGGTTGGAAGACATTGAGGTGTTAACAAACAATTACTGAAATTGTCTTGTACCCATCGACTAGTAACGGAAACTGGCCAGGAGGAGGAAGAGCAAGAAAAATGCTGATGCTTCAGGGGAATTTGAGGGGAAGGGTTAGGGAGGAACCCTACCTGAAGGAATATGCCCATTTATCTGCATTTGTGTAGTATTTGATAGGGGTCTCTGGTCCATAATGGGGGTGCTCACAGTTGCAACTTTACAGAGGGTGCAGGACAAGAGGGAAATTGCAATTAGGAACCTCAAATATACAAGCACAGAAAATCAGACAAATGTGACCTCCTGGAGCCATCACTCCAACACTCTGAAGTGGTCTCACCTCCAACACACCAGGCACAAGCTTCAAGCTGTCCTGCCCATCAGGACGGGGGATGGCAAACAGACAAAATGTCACCACAGGAGAACTGCGAGCAGATCCCAGCCAGGCATACACCAGTTTCCCTTGACCAATCAGAACACGTCCTTGCAAAGGTACCAGCCACTCAGGTAATCGCGCTCACTGCACGTTTCAACAGCCACCTTGAAACCTTTGACCAACTCCCTATGGCTACTGTTGGCCTCTGTGGGCATGAAGCTTCAGCACCAGCAGTGTGGAAGTCTTCCTCCAGGAGGGTTTTTCCACCTCTGAGATAAGCGCTATTGAAAGCAGAATTAAGGAAGCCAGGGCAGTGACAGAGATAGGATGAACAAAGCCTCCCCCGTGAACCATCCAGTGATGTGGGACTGAGTCAGGAGATGAGGTTCTAAGGTCTAAAGAACAGACTGGAATGCAGAAGTGACAGGAGGTGGGACGTATGAAATTTATCACAGGATTTGGAGAGGCGGGGGATAAAAGAAAATTAGTCAGCCTACTGACTGGCCAGATCAGATGCGTCGGCACTTTGGTGTGACCTTACCCCCACTTTCCTGACTGAAGCCACACCTTACGATGGCTCTAGCTTCCAGCAGAGGAGAGAGCTGGTACTGTTCATGCAGTGTCCCTACATGCCTTCTGCAGGTCTTTGATATCCCCTGCAAATCACCTCAACAAGCACGCAGCTGCCTCCCATGCATTTTATGTAAGGGAGCGCAAAGACCACGCTGGCTGGTTCGGTTCTGGTGGGACATGTTGTCACTCACCAAGAGCTTCCAGTCCTGTCTGAACGCCATAGAACTCTGGGAAAGAAATACTTTCCCACTTTATGGATGAGAAAAAACGAAGTTAAGGGCTCTTCATGATTTGCCCAAAAGTTCAGAGCCAGTAACAGAGGCAGAATTTGATTGTAGGTCTGCTGACAATATGGCATTGCCTTCACAATTGGAAGAACAACTGTGGGCCTTGGCAAAGAGGAACACATTGGAATAAAGACAGCACATCTGATAACCGGAAAATTATTTCAGGGAGAAATGAAGACAAATTGGAATTAAACTCTTTTAATTGTACATTTACCAGTGATCTGTCATTGAGAAAGAACTAATACAGGGGAGTATCAATTTTCAGTAAATATAAATGGCAAATAAGGCATTTAACAAATTGCAAATGACAATGTTTCTGAGTGCAGTTATCCATCCCGAGTAAGGGCTTTCCCATTTATTACCCACATATTTCATTTCAGCAGAGACTCTAAGGGGATGGCTTAAAGAGAATACCAGGATGCTGCAGACAGTGCTGAGGATAGAAGGCATAAAAAAAATAAGACTGCTTTATCCATTCCAAGCATGCAGAAAGGACAGGGAGGGGCAGAATGGCTGCAGATGGGATTTGAGAATAGTTGGAGAGCTGATACAAACATTCAGAAACCTTCAGATTCGTCAGCTAGAGAGTGGGTTCCCAAGCCAACTGTCAACAACCGAAAAAGGAAGGCCGAGTCTGAGCCAGAAAGAGAAAGCAGTGTAGAGAGAGAAGACAAAGTTCTAAGAAAGTGTCACTGTAGGAGAGGCCTCCTTCAAGCAACCGCCATCAAATTAGCTCCCAAGATTAATCCGTGCGTTCATGCAAAAGGAGGATTTACCCTAGTCAGTGTTTAACAAAAGAATTCTGTTTTGTCTTGGGTTGAAGTCAGGTATCATCTCAATCACCCCCTATCTATAATTTTTAAGACAGGGCCCCTCAGTAAAACTGGAGCTCACCAATTTGGCTTTAAGCCCAACCTGCAAGAATTTGCAGACTGAGTCAAATCCCCAAACTCTAATAAGGTTTTTTTTAACAAATAAATATGTAAATAAATAAAAGGGAGTCTTCCCCTACCTCAACCTGCCACCCTAAAGTCACTTGGTTGGTGACTCTGGTCACCTGGTTTTAATATCATTAGAAAGTCTTCATCGTCTCCTCTGGCAATGCCAGCCAAGGACAAGGAGCTGAGGTGGGCCGGGCCTACCAGCATCTCTCAAAGCTCTGGTAGAGAGCACGGTTCAAGACAGAATTATCTACCTGCAAAACCATAAAGGCACAGCCACAAATGGTTCCTGAAATTGCACACCAACAAATGGTTTCTGTAGTTGCGCTATTAAATTGGGCCTTTCTTCTAATTTTCAAAGTGTCAACTTGTTTTGCCAACTCATACTAAGGTAGGAATGTCTGTGACCAGCTCCGAAGCAAACCAAATTGGTATTTCTCAGAGAGCCTGGTGAGTCAGCATTATTCGTTCAAATAACATTGCATATTTATGAAGCTGAAGTCTAATTAAATTATATCAGTCATCAGTCTGATGCTACTGAACTTCCTCTCCACAGACATTCATGAAAATATGTGTCTCCCCACCTACAAATGTTTACATGTTGACTTATTAGCATTGCGTCTTTTGCACAAACCCTCTGGAGAACACACCAGATCTGCCCACCTTGCACATCCGCTCTCTTCCTCACACCTGAGTTCAGCATCCTGGCTTCAGCTACCCTCTCTCCTAACCGCTTCCATAATCCAAAGGGCAGGAAGGTGTGAATGAGCAAACGCCAATCCTGTTAGTACTACCATTTCCTTTTGCTTACTCTCAAAACAGAAGTTTCATCGGGAGAAATGGGTCACTTAAAAAATTATTAAAAGAATCCTTCATCCAAAATTGCGTTTCAGGAATGGGGACGGAGGCCCCAGGAAGATCCCAGCCTGGCCTGCAGTTTCACAACACAGCTTCCTGCTCTGTCTCGGTGACATTAAAGGGTTCTTCTGTAGCAGAAATAATACCAACCCTGATGAAAATGAGGGTTTCAGAGAAGTTAAAAAGAGGATCCCCAACTACAGATATTTGACACCCACAAAACAAACCGCAGAGGGCCCAACAGTTCAGCAGATGAGAAACAAGCCAGGGAACCCACGCTCTGGTTCTGCCCCTCTCCCATGGGTGGCATGTAGATACTTGCCAGCTTCCTTGTCCCAAGGCTGGCCTGCAGATTAGAATTCTGCTCTTTTCTCTGGCTCACCCTATGCAGAATGCGACAAAACTCCAGTTCTCCTGCTTAGAACACTCTTTAATTTAAAAAAAAAAATCTTATACCTTCTTTCATTTTTTTATTTACTTTTTATTGAAGATAGATGCTTTTTCACGCAATGAATTCTGATTATGGCTTCTTTCCCTCGATTCCTCTCAGATCCCTCCCCCCCCACCTCCCCGGATTCACCCAAATCCACATCCTTTCTTGCTCTCTCTGATTAACATACACAGATTCTCAGAAATGAGTGGGATTCAACAAGCTCACTCCGGAGACTACAAAATTATACTCAATCCTGTCATTCAATACTTTAAACATGGCATACTAAAATAACAAACAATAATAAGTCATTCAAAACCCTTATGAAAACATGGCCTTAACCTGTTTCAAATAACTGAGCCACGTTATCCCTTTAAACCTAGGACAAAGAATATTCTAAAACATATAAGGCGCAAGTTTCTGTTTCAGAAAAAAAAAATCAAATGAGCAAGTAAATTAAACATTGCTGAGCTGAGATGCATGCAGCGCTCAGATGAAATTCCTCAGAGGTTCTGAGGATGACGTTCACCTTTTTGGAGCATCCAGCTGTAAGCTGAAGCAGGGACCCTCAAGTAGCCAGAGACAATACATGAGCACACTTTATAAATAAACACTCAGGAAAACCATTCTCCCTCACCGGAAGTGCTCGCGAAAGCACACATTCCAGACACGGGCTGTTTGGGGGTCCCATCCCATCACGTCCAACTAAAACCCTAGAATCAATGGGTTCATTGACCAAACATATACCCAGGCGCAGCTGAATATACCTGCACCGACCAACAGCGAGCGTTTATTTAAAGAATGTTTATGTCCGCGGAAGTGAGCGGCTTTGACTGAGAAAGTTGGGAGAAAGGTTTGTGCCTGAGATTCTAGAAAAACAAAAAGGCAAAAGCAGCTAGCAGTGTGGGACTCTTCCCACACCCAGCCGCCAGGAATTCTACTGTCATAAAAACAGTTTCCTTACCTGTGCGGACCCTCGGGAAACCCTCACCGGAAGTGATCACCGGAAGTGATCACAAAGGCGCATTCCAGACACAGGCTGTTTGGGTGTCCCAGCCCAGCGTGTTCAACTAAACTCTAGAACTAGTGGGATCTAAAAATCAACATTACTGTCTCCTAAAAAGCAGATGCAAGAAGTTGGGCGACGGTGGCTCAGGCCTTTAATCCCAGCACTCGGGAGGCAGAGGCAGGCGGCTCTCTGTTAGTTTGATGCCAGCCTAGTCTACAGAGCTAGTTTCAGGACAGGCTCCATGACTACAGACAAACCCTGTCTCAAAAAAAGCAAAAAATAAATAAATAAACAAATAACGGCCAGAGCCCAGCAGCCGTGGCTCACGCCCTTAACCCCAGAGCCCAGCAGCCGTGGCTCACGCCCTTAACCCCAGAGCCCGGCAGCGGTGGCTCAAGCCCTTAACCCCAGAGCCCGGCAGCGGTGGCTCACGCCTTTAACCCCAGAGGCAGGCAGAGTTCTGGGAGTTTGAAACCAACCTGGTCTACAGAGCAAGCTCCGGACAGGAAGACTCCAAGGCATCACAGAGAAACCCATCACAAAAAAAAAAAAAAAAAAAAAAAAAAAA
>NW_026067911.1:5493368-5556146 GCF_014885135.2 Alexandromys fortis
AGGGGAGGGGAGGGGAGGGGAGGGGAGGGGAGAGGAGAGAAGAGAAGAGAAGAGAAGAGAAGAGAAGAGAAGAGAAGAGAAGAGAAGAGAAGAGAAGAGAAGAGAAGAGGAAAAAAATAAAGGCAAGAACAGAGAATGAAGCCAGAGTTCTGCCCCAATCACTCTCCCTTGGATGAGGTCTTCCCGACAAAATCCTTTCACAACTGGGAATGTGTTACCTGCCTATAGGTGTGAAGAGGGCTCATGCCTGTAAACAGTAACAGGAGGCCCACCCTGAAGAGGAAACTCACAGAGAGGTCAGAGGTCTTCCAGGACCCTCTCACTGTGCTTTCTCCTCCATCTTTCCAAGCCTGACCTCGGATTGCTCCCTTCCCTGAGCCAGGGCCTCAGATCCCCACTGTTATGGGGTGGAGAGTGGTTGGTAAGACCTCCGCATCATTCTAGGCAGCCACTTCTAGTTCATTCTATCCTAACTCTTCCATTGCCTTCTCCCCCAGGATAAATTTAATTTAACGAAATGCTTGGTCTGAGAGCTTATTGGGCCTCTTCTTCCACAGCATGCGAATTATTCAGTTACACGGCCAGACAAACTTTGCTGCGAGCCCCGAATGATTTAAGTATCAAAATGAAGTTGAAGATCTGCAAACAGACGCAGAAGGAAAGATTCAGAAGGCCGTGGCCTGCCTTCTTCCCCTTTAAGTTTTTCTGGTAAGCTTGGGCAAGCTCACATCACAATATATTGTGGAAGAAGTGGAAATCAGAACCAAACACCACTGTCTAGGAGGCTGGAGGCTGTAATTAGCGTGCGATTTCAGCAACGAAGTAATGATGTCATTCATTCAACAAAGACTTACAAAGTTCCCGGAATAAAGCTAAAATCATAATGTAATGGGAAACCACCCTGCAGGTAGCTGTGAAAAGTGACAAAGAGATGACCAGCCCTGTCCTGAGGAGATTACTCACTGAAACTGCAGCCAAACGCCTCTGTGCTAAGAGCTGGATGAAATCACAACTCTCACTTCCGGGTGTCCTCGGTCGGAAATCGCATTACCTTGCATGAGCGCCCGGGTGCCCGGAAAACACGACCTTCCACGTTTATTCGGAATAGGAAAGAACACAGCAGTAGAGGGCTCACATTAACTTCCTGGGCCCTAGAGTGATGCGGATTAGCAGTGCTGGAGTGAAGAGGCCTGGGCGGATGACTCACCTGGCTCTGAAGTGTCGGTCTTTAGCAAAGACAGCAATATCCACCACAGAGAGGTATGGTGAGAACTGTACTCATCCACAAAAGCTCAGCACTCTCTGTTGGGACTGTTATTTATTCTCATTGTGGTACATGTTCTCCAGTGTACAGAGTGAGAAACTGACGCACAGTGGGTTCGTGTAACTTCTGTATGGCCATCCAGCCAAGACTTCCATCTAAGGTGGCTGGCTCCACATTCTATATGCACATTCTAGAGTGCTAAATTTGCATCATTCTTTACAGCGTATAAAAGCTAACACGCATCCTCTCATTTTATGGAGGAAAACAAAGCAGAGGAAACTATTACTGATGTTCTATACCTGAGGGTACTGAGGCTGCATAAATTCAGGCTCTGCACCGGGCGGTGGTGGCGCACACCCTTAATCCCAGCACTCAGGAGGTAGAGGCAGGCGGATCTCTGTGAGTTCGAGGCCAGCCTGGTCTACAAGAGCTAGTTCCAGGCCAGGCACCAAAACAACAGAGAAACCCTGTCTTGAAAAACCTCTAAAAAAAAAAAAAGTTCAGGCTCTGCCAAGAAGTTGCTCAGTAATGAAGCAGTAAGATTGGGGTTAAAACCTGTCCTGACTCCCCCAGACAGTTTCACTGATGAAAAAGCACACTTTTAGCATCCTGATATACCTTTTTGATTTTTGAGTTTGTTTATGCGTGTGGTATGTACATGTATGCAGCAGTGTTCACCCATGTGGAGGCCAGAGGTTGGCCCTGAGATGTCTTCTTCAATCACTTTTCCACCTCAAGTGTTTGAAAAAAAAAATTTTCAGACACTGTATTCTGCTAATGGTTTCCTCTCCCCCAACTCCACCCAGATCCTCCCCACCTCTCCACTCACCCAATTCCACATCATTTCTTTCTCTTTAGAAAACAAACAGGCGAATAATAATAATAATAATAATAAACAAAAAGCCAAATGTTAGTAAGACAAAATAAAATGTCCTCCCCAAATTAATATGAAACAAAAAGTCTACAAAAATACCCTTGAATTTGTTTTATGTTGGCATCTACCTGGGCATGGGCCTACTTTGAAGTGTGGCTAATATACTCAATGAAACACCACTGAAGAAACTAATTGTTCCTTTGCAAGCAGTTGTCAATTGGAAATAGCATCTCGGTTAAGGATGGGACCCCATGTCCACTTCCCCCTCTTTGGGCTGGGACCCTGTCTGACTTGAACCTGAGCAGAACTTGGATATGCTGCCACAGTCTCAGGAGTTCACATGTGTGTCAGCCCTGCTGTGTCTGGAAGACACTGTTTCCTGGGAGTCCCTCCCCTCTGGCTCTTACAGTCTTCCCTAGGCCCTGAGGGGAAGGCTTTGATATCCCACCCAGGACTGAGTGCTCCAAAGTCTCTCACTCTACACACTGTCCAGTTGTGGGTCTCTGTGCTTGCTTCCATCTGCTGCCGGAGGAAGCTTCTCTGATGATGTCTCATTAAGAGTCACTTTATTGCTGTTTCCTTAGCAGAACAGCAAGCAGTATTTGGTTTTCTCCTAGGCCCATGGCCTTCCCAGTCTCGGGTTTTTGACCACCCAAACAGTGTCAGAAAACCATCAGGAAGCAGCTGGTTACCCCGATAACATGGATGCCACTACTACACTAGCATACCATGCAGGCAGGTCACCACTGTAGATCACAGGGTTTGTAGCTGGTTGGTGTTTACATTTCTCCTCTCGTAGCACACAGCGTACCTTCTGGCACTGCAAACACCAGTCAGTAGGGCTCAAATTTCTAGCTAAGCACAAACTTGATGTTCCTGTCTTTCCTTCCAGTGCGGAGTCACATACACCACTGCATCTGATTTTTCCTGAGCGCCAGGGTTCCCAACTCAGGTTCCCATAACCATACTTACACAGCAAGCCCTTTTTACCCACTAAGCCACGTCCCCAACTTTCAAAATATACTTTTGAAACATTCACACCTAAGGGGGAAGACCAATTCTCCTTTCTTTAAGGTGAAGGGAGCTGAAAACATTGTTGATGGCATCCTCCCCCGGGCAAAGCCCTTAGCCACAGTGAATTCTACCTGACTGAGGAGACAGCCGGGCAAATCCCTCTGAAATCAGTAAAGAAGACAGGGAGTCAAATTTTCCACACTTCAGAAACCATCTACAGTCCTGGCCAACATCCAGACTAATTGAAAAGGCTGATTAAGATGCAGCCCCTCCACCGCATCAGATAACAGAGGGGAACCTTGGTGTCTTAGGTTACCATCACCAAGGGCAGAAAGAGATAGCTGATGATCCTGCGGCCCTGCGAAAACCCTAGACACGTGATGCGTTTTACCTTGGCATTTTCCACCCGTTTTAATGATGTGTCTACCAAGTGGAAGAAGCAAAGATACGAGGCTGCTAATGAGTCGAACATCTGTGCCGTGTTTTACTATTACAATACTGTCAACAGGAAACTTAAATTACTAACATCATCTGCACTGGGGAGTTTTGCTCAGGGTTTCAGTCCGTGCCCAGTAGTAAGGACACTGGATGTGCCGATCTCTGTGCCAAGCCTATGTCTGGAACATTGGCTGGGACACATACACACAGCTCAGCAAGATGCTGGCAAAGAGAGTTGGAAGAAAAAAGCAATTCTTTTTCTTCTTTATTTCTGTTTGATGAACAAAAAAATCACATGGTAGTGTGAGACACAAGCTACTTTTCAGAGGACAAGTCTATCTTCGGCTAGTGATCTCTCCTGTGGGATAAAAATTAGGCCAGGGTCAGGGGTGTACCTCAGATTGAAAGTACTTGCCTGGCATGCACATGACCTGGCTGGATGCTGTCCCCAGCATTGTATAAAGCCAGTGTAGTAGTCCATGCCTATAATCCCAGAACGCAAGAAGTAGAGGTAAGAAAATCGAAAGTTCAAGGTCATCCTTGACTATATAGTAATTTTGAAGCTAGCCTGGGCTATATGAGACCCTGTCTCAAAATAACAAGAATAAGAACAGAGAGGAGGAAGAAGAGGAGGTGGGGTGGGGAGGGCTGAGCCTAGAAACAAGACATGCGTTTTGAAACCATGGGAACTTCAGTTTGGGCATCATTTTCCTCCCAGAGCTGCACGTGGCTAGTACAGCAAACTCCTCCCAAAAGAACCTGTTGACCTGTGACAGGAAAAGATATGAAAACTACACATGGGGTGAAACTAACGCCACACACACACACACACACAAAGTTGATGTGTGGCCCTTTTATGAAACACTGGACTGCCAGCCAGTCTTTTTAATAGCCGGAGAGATGGCTCAGCAGTTAAGAGCACAGGCTGCTCTTCCTGAAGACCCAGGTTTAATTCCCAGTGACTACATGGTGACTCACAACCATCTGGAACTTCAGTTCTATGGGACACAAAACCTTCTTCTTGTCTCGGTGGACACCAGGCATGCACTCTTACAAATAAAAATAGTTTTTAAATTCTTTTTTTTTTTTTTTTGGATGTGTAAGTTGTAGTTCTCAAAACTGAAACATTTTTCCTGCATCACGGGAAGAGATAATGAATTTTCTATTGAGAATTGATGTGACATACGGGTGTATCTACTGTGTAGACCACTGTCACTCAATGGCCTGCTGCCCTTGCTTTCCTTCTCAACTCCCTGTATTGAAATAATCTGTTTACATGTGTCTCTCCCAAAGGATTTTAACTTCTTCAAGAGCAGAAAACAGATTTTATTTCTCTTTGCATGCTCATGGCTTGCCTTGACCTTCTTAATATATATTATTATTGAACAGAGCTGAATTTTAGGTTCAGAAATTTAGTATGTTTTTCCCATAGTGCCTCTAACCCAGTGACTGCAGATCAAACACAGACGTTTCACCCCCTCCATCTATAAAGCAAGAGGCACAAACATCTCTGTCTAAGCTACTAGTTCATGGAGTCATGCGGACTAGGTGTCTATAAATGAATGCCACAAAACTGAAGTGACTCTTACATTTATGTTTCTCTGCTTCTGGTAAGAATTAAGAACAAGGTGAATGCGTGTGTCTGCAGCTCTCCACGTGTCAGTGCGCCACCCATTGAGCACATAATAAAGATTCCCTACTGAGCTCAGAAACTATACTATTTGCCCAAGCAAGCCTAAGGACCCAAGTTCAAATCCCCACAAGTCACGTAAAACTAGGTATGTCGGTGCATGTTTGTGACTCTAGTACTCCGACAGAGATGGGAGAATCCCCAGAAGCTTGAGGGCCAACTAGCTTGGCACACACAAGAGCAAACAACAAAGAAACCTTGTCTCAGTTAAAGTGGGAAGTGAGACAGCAGAGTCTATTCTCTGGCTGCCATACACATCCCTGGCAGCGATGCTGTGCTGTGCTCCCTAACATGTAACCGAGCATTGCGTTCTCTGCAACTCAAGCAATGTCTGGCAATAGAGACCAGTGCCTTGTCTCCTCCACAGTGTGAACTCATGCGGGCAGAGGCCCAGTCTGAACTGTTGTGCCTTGTCTTCCCTTCTAAAACTAGGAGATCAATGAGCATCTGTTGCACGAATGCCTGGGCAGTGGTCACCAACAGCACGATATTCATAGATAATCTGGGTTTTATTTTCAATACCTTAAACAAAAGCCGTCCCCACACTAAGACGTGAGGCATTAAGTAAAGCAGGCAAAGGCCTCTGCGTCTAACAGGTGTGGAGAGAAACAGAACCGAGCTTTATTTTCAGACGGAATCCCAAATCTGTGAGAGAGCACCGAAGCAAATGGCACATGGCTTCCCAGTGGCAACAGAAAGATTTGATGAGAGAGTAGCCAAAGGCCCAGGGCCTCAAGCTCCTGAAACTGCCTCGTAGCTGCTGACAAACAGCAGCAAGACGTAGCTATGTTCTCTTCGTACCAACTACAGTAAAGCTGTATGCACATCTTTTAAACCATTCTAAGGAACTGAGTTCCTGGGCTTTTTGGTTGTCCTGCCATCCACACCAGGCACTCTACAGGTATTTATGGGTTCAATCTGATTGATCTAAACTAAAATGTATTTTGAGAAATGTTAACTAGGAACACTGTTCCATGCCTCCATGGAACAACCTTAATGCACACACAACACACACACACAATTAAAAAAATAAACTCATAACAAATTCTGTACTCTAAGGAATCACAATTCAAGTAAATTAATTCATTAAAAGATTTATATGGCTAGATTTTAATTCCTTGAGTGGTATCTATGCGAACCTAATCTAAAATATCCAGTATCATTTTAATCTCATACAATCCAATACACTTTAATAAGCAAAGTAGTTACCAGTAGAACCAACACCCAGCTATTCATCCCGTGTGTGTGTGTGTGTGTGTGTGTGTGTGTGTGTGTACACATGCACAACCTTCTGTGTAAACAAACGAATTGAACTAATTTTTTTCAGGACACTTTTATATTTAATCAACAACATTTCCAAAGAATGCCACCCTTCAGAAATCTCCCTATCCTGGTTTCTAACTTATAGTAAAATGGAGTGTTGTAGCCAATGGACATTAGTGTGGAAATTTATAATGTCAATTTTTCAATGCTATAGTTACAAGGAAGAGATAGTTTCCACTATAAAAGTTGCCCTGAAGACTTAAACAGCAATCTCAGGCCACAACATTATTAGCATGTGTTCCTAATAACCATCAGTCCTCAAAAGAAAGCTCACTCTGTTCAGTGTCTCGTCAAGAATCAGGACAGGTCAGCAAGATGGTTCCACAGGTAAAGACGCTTGTCACCAGACCTGAGCACCTGAGCTGGACCCCAGGGGCCCATGTTGCGAAAGAAGAGAGCCAAGTCCTGCAGGTTTTCCTCTGACCTCCACTTGAACACATACACACATACACACATGCACACATACACACACAAAATAAAATAAGATAAAATAAAATAAAATAAAAATGTAATCAGAAATACATGGGGATCCTCACCTCACAACTACCTAAAAAAGAAAAAGAATTCTGGAGAAACATATGCAACTATACCAGGAAGCCTTTTTTTTTTTTTATTCCAATAAAATAAAAGAGTCTACTTAAAAAAAAAAATTGTCCTGCAGTCTGGTTACCCAGTTGAAAATATTTGCTATCTAAATGATCTTTCCAGTTCATAGGCTAGAAATTATTATGGGTAATTTTTTAAGAATATCCAAGTAAGTCTTGGCTTCAGGCAACCTTCCTCATTTACCCAATACTTGCATCCACTGCCTTAAAGTATACTCACTGAACAGGGCAGTGGGATAATAATGAACCACCTCAACAAGGAAATTACCAAAAATTATTTTTTAAAAAAAAAACGTTAAACCCTGACAACCTGCTGGACTGTGGGTATTGATTCAACCCCAGCCTGCTCTACCAGCAGGAGAAAATGCAAACGAGGCAGAAAGATGAGATCCAGAGAAATTCCTGAGGCTTGAAATCTCAGCTAGATCCCAGTGAATCTTTTCAAGATGTACCTTGGCTCTGGGGTTAGACCCTTGAACCTGCAGTGGGGGTGGGTAGAGGGGGAGTTTAAGCAAAGATGCTCGGAAAATCAGATCTGCCCTGACAGGGTGAGGCAGCTCTCAGTGACCTCTTCTAGCCCTGCTGTGCAGGCTTCTCAGAAGCCTGCAGGCTTCATCCTGAACTGCAAGCTTCCTCGAATTGTAGACTTAGCTTTCAGTTTCCCTCGGAGTCCCACTTAGGGGAACTTCCCTGTCTGTCCTTGTCTAAAACCTGAAAAATACCTAAATGTCTCTCTAGAGCACTGGTTGAACACAGCCGATTGGGTCCAAACAGTAGAGGTGAATGCATCAGGATGACATGTACAGATGAAAGAAAGGTTCTAGGGTATGTGTTCAAGTTCAAAAAGGAAAAAGCAAGTCATAACCGTGTGTGTGTGTGCGCACATGTGCATGTGCGCGCGTGCTAAGAGCTACTGTGTGTACAAGCGACGGTGCAGGAATTTCCACTGAAGGATGAGTGGTGAGGGGCACACAGCAGCAGGTGATGCACAGCAACGATTTAAAGACTTGCACTCTCTTCATGACACAGTTGTAGTTATATGCTGAGGATAAACTGTGTGGTATAAATAATATTTCTAAGGTAATTTTAAAAGATTGTTGAGAACTTTAGGGTCTTACAGTATAATACACCAGGGTGAAGTAAGAGGTAAACCACCTTAATATTCATGACTGGAATTTGAAAGCTCATGACCTCTCAAAGTGGTGTGAAAATGTTGATGTATTTTTTGGGTACCTTCTCTAAAGAGGTCCCATGCCTTTCACCAGATTGTCTCTGAAGTCTGGGACCCAAAGGAATGTCGTAGAGCACAACCACAGCAGAAAGAGAGATGGGCATTTCATCTCTTTATCCTACCTTATTAACATTTCATCGTGACATATTCATACACCTCCCACCAAAGAAGATCTGTGCTCTACAGCAAAGCCTGAGAAGCATGGCTCGTACTTTCTACCCTCATTTGAAGGAGGGTCTGGGCTTGGGAAACAGTTCTGTGGGCAAAGTGTTGATGGTGCCTGAGGATCTGGGTGAGCTGGGACTCCCAGCACACACATGAAAACCAGACAAGGCTGTAACTCCAGTAGTGGGTGACAGAGACTAGAAGGTCCCTCGGGTACACTGCTCAGCCATTCTAGGCAAAAAGATGTTCTCCTCAGGTTCAGCAAGATACGCCCCCCCCCCTCGAAATAATGCACGGACGCAACCAAGAAAACACAGCCTAACATTGATCTCTGCCCTCCATGTACACCCGCATGAGCGAGTACACACACACACACACACACACACACACACACACACACACATAATAAAGGGCTCCCATCTAATTTATAAGCATTCCTAATAACAGCAGAAAAAGTCACATCTGGCTTTGGGGCAAAATGCTTACCCACATTGAAACCCTTTGGTGATTCAAGTTTGAGCACAGCTGTCTAAGGAATAATTATGTGTTCTCCATAGAAATGGGATAGTTGTGAACCTGGGAGTGAGGGTGTGGACACATGGAGAAGAAGTCAGTCTTGCACTTCTGGGGGGGGGAGGGGCAGAGCGGAAAGGGTGGGGTTCATCTAAACTCAGTAAAACAAGACTCAGTAAGTACAACATCATCTGTCAAGCTTAAACTGTCCGAAAGAATCTTTAATCACAAACGAGCATTAAAATATACCACAAAATTCTTTTTACTATGCTGGGTATTAATACCGTATAAATTGGGGTCAGGATTTATGTATAAATGTGGCTTCTGATGAATTCTGTGAGATTGAGATCCTGGGATTCCATGAGTCCACCAACATCTTCCCAGTCCCTACCTTGATTCCCTGATATTCTCTAGCTTCAGATGCAGAGTTTAAGATCAAGAAAGACTTAAGTGAGGAGCCAGCGGGTGGCCCTGAAGTGGCAAAATGAGGGATATTTATTACTGGTGAAAATTAGGAATAATGCCCACTTTCCAATGTGTTTTCCGGGTGGTTTATCACTGTCAAAACAGGCCAACGGCGGATTTGGTATGCAACTGAAGCTTCAGCTATGCCAGAGTCCAAGGGCTGGCATCTCCTAACTGTGCAGGTTTCCCAGACAAAGAAACTGAAGGGGTTTGCATAGTTCAAGACCCAAAGCTGACCGCCATTTCTAATGGTCTTGATGACTGCCTTGACAAGCCTAGAAGAAGACACAGAGCAGAAAAGGAATCTGCAAAAGCTTTGCAGTTAAGCCAGGAAGAGACGCTATGCAGGATGAAGATGGGAGATTTATCATAAAATTCCAAAACCATCCTATGTTAATTCTTACAGTTGGAATGAAATGGCCTAGAGAAGTCGTGCCTCGAGGTGTGCTTCCGAAGAACACGAAGAAGGGAGAATTCAGGTAGAATCCTAGAGAACTAGATGATAATAGTAAAAGGACAGTATGGATTGGTTTACAGGCTATGGCGAAAGCACAGCAAAGAACTGGGAGGGAAGCCGGGCACTGGTGGCGCACGCCTTTAATCCCAGCACTTGGGAGGCAGAGGTAGGTGGATCTCTGGGAGTTCGAGGCCAGCCTGGTCTACAAGAGCTAGTTCCAGGACAGGAACCAAAAGCTACAGAGAAACCCTAACTCGAAAAATCAAAAAAAAAAAAAAAAAAAAGAACTGGGAGGGAGGAACATAAAGGAAGCTGGTCCAGAGGGTGGAGTGCAGACGGGAAGAGCACGTCAGCCAAAGAGAGAAAGAAGCCTAAAAAGTTAATGAAGTGCCGGGCGGTAGTGGCGCATACCTTTAATCCCAGCACTCGGGAGGCAGAGTCTTGAAAAACCAAAACCAAAACCAAAAAAAAGTTAATGAACTGCAATGAACATGCGCTGTGTTTGTAGTCCACTTAATGAGTTCTAAACGCACTGGCTGGTCAAAGCTCACGTGATACAACTGCCCCTGTTCATAAGGAAGGAAGCTGGAATGCTGAGTGATTAAGCGGCCTGCCTTCACTTCAGTCAGCTAGCGAGCAGCTGAGCCAGGATCTGAACCAGAGAGCCTAAACTCAGAGTCACCCAGGCTCCAGAGTGTAAAGAATTTAGATCTTAGCATTGTGTAGCAAATTGGGAGTCATGTATCTAAGAGTTCATTGGAAATGCTTATAGGAAAGGCTTATTCCTTCTCAAACACACCTCTATATGCATGGCAATATCCCAGCCATGTTATTCGACGTGAAGCAACCACTGATGGTCGCACGGATATAAATTAGCTGTTCAGTCCAACTTTCATTAGCAGTGCCCATTATATTAGTACTGCACCATGGCTCCTCCCTTCGAATCCTCAGAGTCTAACCTAACCTTTTAATTCACCAATATCTGTGCTAGCAGTCAACAGACGATCGCAAAGACCAACGTGTTTATTTTTAAATGCCCTCTGCACGTATATAACTTTTGCCAAGGAAGCCATTCCCATCAGATAATATAATCAATACCTTTAAAAAAGTTCCTTCATCTCCCTTAGGTTTAGGTCTTTAAAGGCAGGATGTGACATCTAAGCCTTCCTAGAAAGGCAGGGCCAACTTTTCTTTTGATTACCATTAGTAAAGGAATGAATTCTTCTCACACTATGGAAAACCACTGTATCCTAATGGTTTACTGCCCCAAGCCCACAAATCAAAGAATTGGGTTAAATAAGAAATAAAGATTGGTGCCCTGCGGCTACAGGGGAGAAAGGAAAGTTTCAGTTTGATCTCTTGTTGTTTAACCAATTAACAATAAACAGCGTGGAGGAAGAGAAAGACACAGCGTTGCTGCCAAAGATTCTCCTTCTAGATAAATGACTAGGTATCAGAATCTGGGATAAGTTACTTTCACTTATCAAAACACAAGCAAGTGTGTACATGTACACACACACACACACCAAGAATAAACAAACTTCGCACATGTTCACAGTAAATTTATTACCTAGTTTGACTTGAATTATAATGCGTCCAAATTTTATATGCAACCTCCTTCCCTGGGTAGGGGAATACAACATTCTGAGAGGACAAACAAGACGTTTCCTATGGGCATACAAACACTTCTAAAACTGAGGCTGGATAAACACACAGATTAGGAGAGGGAAAGTGTATTTCCTCTTCAGAAATTTTAATTAATAAATCAGACAAGAAAAGATTGGGATGGATGGATGGATTGATTGATTGATTGATTGATTGATTGATTGATTGAGGCTTAGGTACGTGGCAAACATGCACCTGATAAACACTCATTACTTCTTCACCAGAGCCCAGGGACGATGGTATTATTACTTCCGCTTCACTAATAAAGAGCCCAGGGAGAGTGGTGTGATTATTCCCACTGCACAAGGAAAGATGCCCAGGGAGGGTAGTGTTATTGCTCCCACTTCGCAAGGGGCATCCAATAGCTTGAAGCTGACCTGGCTATTCAATCGGGGATCACCCTCAATTCAGACACTGCTGTGCACACTTAAATGCTCATGCGAGCTGAAACCACGCATCGCCGAGCATGGGGCCTACCACACAGCAGGACTTCGTTAATATTTGTTGTCTAAAATATCACCAAACCCTACCAAGGGCTTCATAGAAGGGCTTTCATAAATGCCATCATTTGAACAACACCGAGGTACAAAATTAGATCCTCAGGCAGACTCTTAACAAGACTAAGAATCCTCCTCCATCCTCCCTGTGACACTCATTGACTCCCCGAGCAGCTACTTAATAAAAGAATTAATAAAATCTGATTTCTAGATAATTTATCCTTTAGAATTATAATAAAATTAGTACTCAGTGATTGGACTGGACATACAGTAAAGCAAAAGCATGTTTGTTGTTGTAAGAATATCTAAAGTCAAAATTAAAGCAATTCCAGAATGAACACATTTGAAGAGTCAGGAATTTGATTAAAACTTCAGCTGCCTCTATAATGAAACAGTTCTTTAACGACAAAAGAACTTTTACAATAATGCAGAAGAGCTCCGTTCCAGGCCGAGCTCTCCCCCCACTTTAATCATGGCTATTATTTCTGAAAATGAAAATGGCTGAGGTCACTGTAATCTATTTCAGGGTTTGCATGCGTTGGTGGTATTTTTCCCTTGGCTTTGAGCTCTCCACGTTACCAGCTCGACGTTATGGGTTTTGCTATGTGCCCTTTCAGATCCCATTCTTTTTAATAATGGAATTTACACAAATAAATTAAAGCAAATTCCACTTTCTTTCCTAACAACTCCAGATGGAGTCCACACTTGCAAGAGACCTGGAACTTGTTTTTGTTTAAAAAAAAAATAAAATAAAAAGAGTACTTCTTAGAACAACATGGCATGCTGCTCCCATCTGCATAAAACACTATGTGGTTGCCCAAAAAATGCTAGAAAATGAGGGAAACTGTAAGGTTCATATTGTTCTTTTGACCAAACTGAAACACTGGAATAATACACAGGTATCTATTGCATCCAGCTTACACAGAGACAAGGGAAATGCCCAGAGACGAATTCCATAAGTAGGGTTGGGAGGTCTATATAGCCATAGATATCAGGAAAACCCTTAGAACCCAGTGCCCAACATTATCAAATAACTCACTAGATTCACATAACCACACATTCCCTGTAGGTGTGATTTCACTGGCTTTCTGAACTTAGTATGTTCTATCTTATATATTTGTTTTATTCTAAGTTGCTCTCCTTCTGAATTCTTTTATTTAATACTATTTTATGTTGTTTTATTTTATTCTGATTTGCTGTCCTATCACACAGAATACCTCCGCTTCTAAGGACCCTCTACTCACACCAAGGATGGCTTTGCAATACATACACATTGTGGAGCTCTGGCTGTTAAAAATGCCTTAAGCTCTGTTTGTTTGTTTATTTTATTTTATTTTTTTTGAAAATCGACTTGCAAGACCAATGCAATAAGCTTTTATGAAAGAGGTGAAATAATTTTAAACACAGACACACAATGAGTTTATTTATTTAGAAACTTGTTAAATGGAGTCTGGGAATTCAAATATTCAATGTTGACATTGTACAGAACTGGCCAGGAGCCAGGGCCTGGTCTCTAGTGGGACCCATTGGACTAGGAACCCAGGCCTTTCTCTCCTCCCACTTGAACTAAAAAGGTAGAGGCCATTAGTTCTGCACACAGCAGTCACTGAGCCACACTAATATAACCTACCCCAACCAGGGTACTTCCAAGGAGGAGAGGGCAAGTGTGTTAACTCTTCGGTGCTGAGCTAGAGCACTCTGTCACACTTAGACTTCTGTAAGCAGTTTCTCTGCTGTGCAGAAACTTCTCTGAAGTTCCCTGCATGGCAAGTAAGCCAAAGCAGCGAACGAGAAATATGTCCTCTGTGTGTGCTAAGGGCGGGGTCACCAAGTGTGTGCAACCTACAAGTCTGGAAGAAGCATTCTGCCTCTCTCTGGTCCTTCCCCTCAGTGTTGTCCTCTCTACATGGACGAGTTCCTTGAAAATCCCATTAAACTCCTCAGGAGGCCAGAGAGTAGGGAGAGGGAAAGAATCTAATTTTAGAAAAAGGATCCTGGCTAGTGGGGTGGGGAAACGTTGAAGGGACTACTGATTCACGTCAGAAGGAAAAACAGACCCACCAGCTGCCACAGACATGCCTGGACTGCAGCCTCCATCCAGTCCAGAAAGGGTTAAGCATCACTCCAGAAAAGAGTGCTTAGCATCCTTGCTGTGTCTGTCTCCTCCTGGCCCAAGCCCTCCTCCATCAGGATGCCTTAGGGAATGCCCTACAGAGGGAATGAGTAAATGAGGATGTGCACAAGAATCCAGAAGTGGGACAGGACTGTGAGAGTTGTGTGCACGGGTTGCATATGTCTACACTGTCGCGGCAAACAAGGCTCAAGGCAAATGGTGTACCAGACACTAAGCATAAGCACCCTGGGGTTGAAGTGAGGGGGCACTGTCTAATCAAAGCCTTAAGCTCAAAGCAAGAAGTCTGGGGAGGTAGAGGGGCTGGAAGGGACTGGAAACAGTATGCTCTGAGGGAGCTCTGCCTCCTTCATCCCTAGGACTTTGCCTGCCCCACCCCGACACCCCATAAGGGCCAGTTTTCTCTGCAGCCAGCACTTTGGAAATGAAGAGGAGGGGTGTCATTGTATAGAATTGAGCTCTGTCTGGCTCCCAGAAAAGAACCTGTGAACAAAGAAGTCAAACCCCCCCCCACCTTGTGGCCCGCTTGCTTTCAGGGAGGCACTCCAGGGGGATGCTAGGAAAGAGGCCGCCAAGGTGGGGTCCCAGCTACAGTCGTGCCCCCTTGTTCCTCCGGCCCGGGTTAGACTCAACCAGGAGTCCTCAGCTGTGGCCTTCCTGCTCTGGTCCATTCTGTAGCCTCTGTTACACAACCCTCTCCCCCTCCAATTCCAAAAGCAAAACAAAATAAACTCTCAACCGCTCAGATGTTAAAAAAGAAACTGCTTACAAGACCCACCTTCAACTTCAAAGGAAGAGAGGGGGACTTGTTAATTTCTGTTCCACAATTGCCCTATATGCTGAGTGTCTGTACAGGAAGGTAGGCCTCTGAGCAGGGAGAGACCTTAATTAAGAAAGCTTGAGATGGGGTTATCCTCAAAACTTAGCCGCTCACTCAGACTTAGGCACAGGGACAGAGGGACACAGTCGCCAAAACCTGAAACTCACAGTCCAGGCACATAAGGCTCTGCAGCTAATGAACCGGCCTCTCCCACAGTGGTGGGGATGAGGCGAGAAAGAAAGGCAAAGTCAACCTTCCCCTAAACACAAATCCAAGAGGGGGCGCGAAAAGAAGCGAAATGGTGCCTCAAAGTGCCAAATGTAATAAAGCAGCCCTAAGCCAGGGTAATGATCAAATAATGGCGAATGAAACGTCTTCCTAGAAGGGGCCTCAGCCTCCGCCGGGAGAATAATTTTTCCTTCTTCAAAGCAGTCTGGAATAAACAAACGCATGCTAGAAAGCAAAAGGGGCCACGCGGTGCCGCTTCTTAAGGCGAGTGAGCACGCGGGAGTCCAGCCTGAACCCGGCTGTGAATTGTCTTCAGAATTCAGTCTAGGTGCTGAGCTGCAAAGGCGAGTTTAAACACGGGAAGCAGAACTGGCATGTACCTTTCCAACTTCGGACCCTGTTTTCAAACAAAGATCAAGGCCAGAACAAGTGCCTCCCGCCACCACCGCCAGGGTTCTGATAATCTTGTCCCTTCTGCGTCTGCAACTATGGGGGTTACTGGATGAAACTAATTCATTGCTTTGACTGAAACCCTGCTGACTGGTTCTTTGGGAATTCGGAGTGCGTTTCCCTTCGGTATTTTAGGCTCCAGACGTGCACAGTGCACAGCAGACCCTACCTCACTTCCTTCGCAACCCTGAGGAGAGTGGCAACTGGAATTCCTGGCCAGGCCCAGGTGCTTCTCTAGCAACCCCGCGCCACCCCAAATAACCAAATAAAACGACTGAGAAGTCTCCTGGCTGCCAAGAGTGGCCTTGGCTTATTTAGTTTTCTTTTCTTGAAGATTCAAATGGAAGTCAAAGGTTTTAGACAGTACATACTTCGATTTTCTTGTTTTTCCCTTTCTTTATTTTTTACATTAAACTTTTATGTCTCCTCATATGGTTTACAACGAAATTATCGGTTTCAAATATTGTGTGCGAGTAAGTCCTACAAGTTAGGCTCAAGAATGTGCATTCAATCCGTCCGTGTAACATCAGGGACTATTTTCAAGGTATGTGGTCTCTGGTCTCCCACCATGGGCTCCTGAGCTTTAGCCAAGACCAAGCTAAATTGACATCCACCTAAGTCTTACACGGAAGATAAAAAGAATAATCAACTATCGGAGAAAGATCTGTTTCTGTATATTTTGTTTCCCCTCCTAAGGCTTTCATTTGCCACGATTACAGTAAATTGGGTTTTCTTCTTGTTTTGTTTCATATATTCTGGTTACATCACCTCTTCCAAACGCAGGAAGGAAAAGAAGAGAGAAAAGGAAAGAGAAAAGAAAAAGCAGCTAAGTTTCCCCTAGATGATTGCACCGCAGGAGTCACCAGCCACCTCTGCCACGCGCTGTTCGGCAAAAGGAAATAGCGCTTTAAAATACAAAAATCTCTAGTTTTGCTATGATTTCCTTTATTGCCCAGAATGTAGCTGGAACACAGCGCGAGCAGCGCCGGTGTTTCAGGAAGGCAGCTGCAGTAGCAAAGCCCGGCTAGTGGGAACCTGAGGCTCAGCAGAAGTTCCTAAGGCTGGGTCCTGCTCTCTGGGAGCACATGGGCATCCTTAGCCACAGGAGACAAAAATCAATGTGTCTCACGTGCGGTGACTGACAAGTCCCATCAGATCAGAAATGAGGCCCGGCCTCTCAAGGCTGAGTGGGCTGCGTGGTGTACAGCTTGCTTACTAATTAAAACAGCTAGGGCGCGGGGAGGGGGTGCTTAAGAAAATTCGAAGGATTTTGCGTTCTGCTTTCGCTTCGTAGGATGCCGGGCAACCAGACACTGTGCAAAGCCTTGGGCTTTTATTTCACAACTTACTGCTCAGTTGAACCGATCTTCCTGCCTCCTCTCAAACACACACACACACACACACACACACACACACACACACACACACATAAAACCTAACCTTTGAAGTCTTAAAGCCATCAAGCATGTGTTCATTTATTATCTCTCGGATGAAAATTAAAAAAAAAAGACATAGAGCTCAGTGAAAAGCCAACAGGAAAAATACAGTTCCGCTGGCGCACTTTACACCGTTGCAACGAAGTGAAAAGAGCGGTGGTAACAGAGAAGAAGCAGGCTGCCTTGATAAGGCGGCCGGCCCTGAATTTAGGTTGATTCTTACGACCTGAGTTCCGAGGGGAAAGATGACACTAGGGAGTGTGTGAGTTCGGAATAGCTGAAGCTCTGGAATGGCTTGGGAGGCCGGCGTCTCGCCCGGCAACTCATTGGAGTCTCCAACGCAGTGCGCTGAGGAGGCTGAGACTGTGGCCGGTGCCGCGGTGCGGCGATGCGCCCCGTGTGCCGTAGGGAGTCGCTTGGGGACTTCGCTGGGGAAAAACAGACTACCCACGTACCATCTCTCGCCTCTCTGGTCCGAAACAAAACAATTAGAGAGCTCGGTATTCCGTAAATCCAAGTGTGAGAGCCAAGGGCGGCCTGGCCGGTCCCCTCCCGTAGCAGCTCTGACAACGAGGGAGAATGCTGCAGACTGCCCTCCGTGTCCCCTTCGACGCAGAGCAGATTTTGAACACACCCAGCCTGGTCACCTATTAGCCCAAGCTAGGCAGCGCTTCCCATCCTACCCTATGTCAGAGTGTCACCCAAGCCCTTCGCTGAAAGAGTGGGGGTGGGGAGGATGGGAGTTCCGTCTCCCCTGGCCCAAAACCCCACTGCCTAGTCTGGCGTGACCGAGGCTGCTCCTTTCCGGTCAGGGAGAGGGCGCCGGGGAGAATGAGTGACCTGGGACCCCGACTGCATCCAGCAAGAGAGCCGCAGGCTGAGCTGCGCCCTCTCGGCGGCCCCAAGTTCCGACAGCCCGCCCCCTGGGGGTCACTCGGCGCCCTGCCAGCCCGGGGTTCTCGGATCGGAGCGCGCCCTCCCGGCCTTGTCTGCACCGCCTTCGCGGCTGGCTGCTTGCCCTCCACGCCAGGGCCTGGGAGCGCTGGCGCAGCCTCCTCTCTCCCCACCTGCCGAGTGGATCTGCGGAACCCGATGCTCGGTGCTGCCAGTGCTACCCCACATCCAGCCCCAGGACCACGGCCCCCCTCTGTCTCCTCTTTCCCCCGGCTCTGGCCGCGCAGCTCACGCCGCCGCGCCGTAGGACCGAGCGCACAGCGCCCACTACCGCAGCCGCCGCTAGGCGCAGCCCGCTCGCCCGGCGCAACTTGCAAGCGGCTGCCTCGCAACTTTTCCCAACTCCACCGCGGCAGCCAGCTGCTGCTGCTGCCGCCGCCACCGCGGCTCCCTCGGAGCCCGCCACCCATTTCGAACCCCAGAAACAAACCGAGACTCCAAAAAGCGCCCTTCCCCTACCCGCTCCCCCCCCCACCCCGGCTCCCTCCCTCCTCCCGCTCCGGGGACTAGCTGGTTGGCCAGAGGCGACTCTCCCCCGCCTGGGGGGAAGGGAGGGGAGGGGGACACACTCTCCTTCCCCCCCCCCACCCCTTCACGTTCACTCTCGCGCGCTCTCCTCCCTCCCACCCAGCTTTTTGCTGCCCCCACCCCCACCCGGGAATTGCCACAGCTGGTCCTGGTGCGGGACTTAGGGCTACCGTGGCTCCTCCGCACCAAGAGCAAGAGCCAGGGCACGAAGGCTAGAATCGGCAGGTTGCTCGGGCTGCAGGCTACGCTGTGCTTGCCTTTTACCCGGGGCCCCGCGCCAAAGCAGCCCGCGCTCTCTCCCCGAGCGCTAGAGACAGATATGCAAGATGGCAGAGGAGGGGGAAAAGCCAATAGAAAAGGGATATTGCACCTACTTGTGGCCAGTTTCCTTGCCCTGCCTTTGGATCTCATGCTGTGCCCAGTCCTGCAGTCGCTGCTGGGTGGTTGGTTTTTTTTCTTGGATCTTTTCCTTCTTTTGGTCTCTCTCCCTCCTCTCTCTCTCTCTCTCTCTCTCTCTCTCTCTCTCTCTCTCTCTCTCTCTCTCTCTTTCCCCTCTGTGTGTATGTGTGTGTCACGCACGCACACACACTTCCACACTCCGTCTTTCACTCTCTCTCCCTCCCTCTCTCTCTTTCTCTCAATCCACACTCGCTATCTCTAGCATTGTCAGTTTGGACACCTTCGCACATGCGCGCTAGACGCCCCTCCAACATCTCAACGCCGCCAAAAAAAGTTTGGAGCGATTTATCACTTTGATTTGGAGATCTTGTCAGATGGCAATCGCCGAGGAGGCGGAGAAAGGGAGCTACGGGGAGGGCGGCAGGGGGCGGGGAGCGAGAGCGGGGAGCTGGAGGGAAGCAGACACCTCGCCCAAAGGAAAAAAGAAAAAAATAAAAGAAATGAAAAGTCTTGGACAGAGAATTGATTCGTGGGACAGAGAAGTATGTCTGTGTGGGAGTCAACAATAAGCCTTATTATAATTATTATTAATGTTTTCTCCGCCATAAATTACATTGTCTATAAGGGAAACAAGAGAGGAGGAGGAGGAGAAAAACTTCAGGATAAATCTTTCCCTCTACAAAAGAACTAGGTTGAGGGCTGGACCGTGAACGCATTATCCCGGAGAAGACGAGAAGCATCTTGAACTTGAGAGAGCTGCTCTTGCTGTTGCTCTCCTGCTGAAGTTCCTGGGCTTCCGCTTTGGATGAATAACCGTTTCTCGATTTTAGCTGTAGCACCAACGGTAGCTGCTATCCTTGGAACATTTCAGCAGTCTGTTCCCATCAAGTAGCAACAATTGCCCTTCATTCCCAGGTCCCGGCGGGCTCGGACGTTTGACATCCAAGACCTCCTGCCTCGCCTAAGGTCGGCCGTCACCTTCCGGCCTCCTGCTGCAGCGCAGCCCGCCTGCCATTTCCACTCACTCTCTGAAACCTACAACCTCTGGGGTCACCAGAAGGAGGAAGAGGGGAAATTCCACTCGCATACCTAGAAAATACAAAAAGTACATTGTTGAAACGTGCTTTAATTACAGAATTACTAATGAAGTTGTGCGGGCAGAAATGAGGACGCAAGGGGTTAGGTGTGTTCAAGGTATGAATCACTCCCAACTCAGTATGGATTTTTTCTCTTGATACAACCTTGCATTAAACAGTTGTGCTCAATACCTTCCACGTGCTATTTATGTCTCTATTAAAATCTGCTGCAAATCCTGCCAGACACTATAAAAGAAAATTGCAATCTTTTCTGTGTCCGTGCTGCAACAGCTCTCAAGTCAGAGCAAACCGGCAAGGAAAGCTGGTCCTGGGCTTCAGGTCTGATAGAGAAGTGGGGGCGGGGGGGGGGGGAGGACAAGTGGGTTTGTTGAGAACACTCCGTTGCACCTGTTGGTATTCATTTTGTCTAAGCTAGGACTGGAGTCGTGAGAGACCTACCTAACATCTAGGTTCAATTTTGATGGGCTTTGGGGGACCAGAACCAAAGCTTACAGGACCTATCCCAACTAAAGATGCTTACCACCTCTCCTTCTGCAGATCCGTGTAATTCCAGGGGCGTCCAGCTGTAAAATACAGGTCCCTGGAGAGCCAAGCTACAGCTCCCAAGGGAGCATCCCAAGATGTGCGACCTTGAAATAGGAGGAAGAAAAAGAGGAGGTAAAGGAGGAGATGACAGAGAACGGGAGTGGAACAGCTTCCAGAGGAGAAAGTTCCGGTGTCCACATATAGGAACACCAGGGTCTGCCATCTCCCTTTCCCCCAAGAGGCGTCTGGGATTTTACCAGAGCTCCAGTTGCCTTGTGCACGCAGGTTGCATGCGTGTACTTTTAGTATGTGCAAAGGCCGTACGTGAGTCAACACAGGTCCACAACTCCAAAGACCCCCCAAATCTACTAGCTCCCCCTTCTAACCAGTAAATGTCCTTAGGGGGAAATAGAGGCGTGAGCGTGAGACTCCCTGGAGGGAACAAATTCTCTAGGGAAACATACTAGGCTGACCAGCAAGGAGTTCATGCAGCAGCTTCTTGTCTATAAGAGACTTTGAGGGGGTATCCTCAGTTAGGTAGAAGACAGAGGACAGCCCAAGAGGATCCCAGCGGTCAGAATCTAGAGGTGTTTGGGCCTCCCTGAAAGTAGGTGGAATTCTCCAGGGCCTGGCACCTAGGGCCAGCACAGTATCCTGGACTGGGATATTTCATTTCACTGGACACTCTGTGGAGATTAAAGGAAGAACGGATGTGGGCAGCAGTCACCCTTCTCACTTCCCTACAGGTTCCCTTCACCTGGACCCTAGGGAGTCTGCCAACACCTGGGTTAGATCTGCTGGAATTTTCTAAGAAAAGAAGGGACCATGTTGCCAAACTCTGAGGTTAAAAATAAGACCCACTTGGACACTGAACTTTTATTTTACGCTGAGAAAGTACAAATCGTGGGGTTGACTATAAGAAAGGATGGTTTCAGTCAAGAGCAATAGATAGAGGCTGAAAGACAGGGCCGAATCTAAAGTATCTGAATCTCCAGATGTAAAGCTATCGGTCTTTTAAACTTTTACAGAAGGTTGAGGGACCAGAGCAATGGAAACCAGCTGGGGGTGTCGACCTCCTCTGGTGTTTAAGCCCCCCTTCCCGTCTTTCAGTGTGCCAGTCTTTCTCAAAGATCTTTCTAAAGTTTCGGCAGAAGTGGTTCTTCTAACTGAGGTAGCAAACACAGTCTTTTGTGTCCCCAAGCCAAGTCACTGTGAGAAGACAGAGTGCCACCATTCTTCAAAACAAATTTAAAAATAAAAAAACCTAAATGAATAAACTAATAAATCGAAGTAGTCACAATATCAATTTTAAGTTTTTCAAACTTCAAAGCTGGTTTCTTTTCCTTTTTCTCTCCCTTTCTTTTCTTTCCCCGTCTCTTGTTTCCTGCCCTACGTGTGCAGTAATAAAAGAACTAAGTTGCTAGTTCAAATGTGTTCAACCTGATGGAGCAAATGCCCCTCAGGCGGCTTCGCACCACTGCCTGCTGCCTGCTACTCGGTGGTCCCCAAGGCTGCCCCAGCGGGTTCCCATTCTAAAGCTCCTGGCCCCTGTCAGTTCCACCTGTCCCAGTCCCAGGCGTGAGATCACAGCAGGTGACTTTCTGTTGTGGCCTCGGGAGTTGCTAGCACCTTCTAACCTGAGACCTAAGCCGCCCTAGGCTCAAGAGGGATGGAGGGTGGGGCGGTGGGGTCGCCCGCGACAAATTGATGAAGGTGAAGCTGCTTTCTCTGACCCTGCAAACGCACCAACCAGCCTTTTCTTCTCCTCGAATTCGTTTCCTGGGGGGGCAGCCGCACGGGACCTAAGTTTTTCTTGCCTTTTCTTCCAGGGAAGCTGGCATCCTGAAAGCAGTGACTCCTTGGAAAAATCTATGAGCTTGCTTTTTGGGGTTGCTGAGAGAGAGAGAGAGAGAGAGAGAGAGAGAGAGAGAGAGAGAGAGAGAGTTGTTTCTTTGTTTTTCTGAGCATAAGTGGGGAGACAGAAGTGGAAATTGAAAGGAAGATAGGTTATCGAAAAGCAAGAAACAGGCTACTATACCTTTTCTCAACAGTTTCTTTAATTTATGCCAGCAACACTGAGGAGCCGATTTTCAACACAGTACATTGCCACCGGAAATTTTCCTTTCCTTTCCTGGCACAATAACTGAGCCAGCCCCAGTACCTTTGGAAGAAAGTTTGAATTCTTTACGGAGGTATTTCTTGGCCTATTGTCTTTGTGCAGTGAACTTTACGTGCTATTGAATGCAACCTATATTCGCCCGGCTACCAGCAAGATTAATTTAATCATTGTAATGTAATTATTAATACTGTTTACCCAACGCTGGGTTTCAGGTTGGCTGTTAAGAAATTAAACTCTCGCTGGGTGACCAGAGGTAGGCAGGAGTTTCTTCATGTTGAAATGAAACAGTTCTCTTTATTTAGTCTCAGAGTCCAGCTTTCGGCCAGGGGCTCAATTAGCCAAAATGGAAACAATTTTCATTCATTGCAATAACTCACTTGTTCTGGGGATCGCTTTCAAAATATACACTTTATTATTATACGCTGACCTCGGTGGCGTGGGGTGGCAATAAAAGAAAGAGGCAGGGAGATCTATCTAGCCCCCTTGGGCTATAATTATTAGAAATTAATTGGGTTCAGGACCCTGGGTAGCCTAGCTAAATTAATAGCTTGTCTAGTGGTTTAAATCCGAATTTTCAGTCCACAGGAGAGAAAGGGAGAGCGTCACAGACATGAAATGCAGACCCAAGGGACGCCTGAGTTTACTTGCAAGACACTCATCTATTAAACAGTGTCCAGAATACATTGGAGCTGGGGAGAGGGGGCGGGAGCGACCAGAAAGAAGAAAGGAGTCAAGACCAGGAGGGAGGCTGAGAGTGTACAGAAAGGTCTCGAGTTGATTTTATTCGATTTTTCTTGTCTGCATTGTTTTCGGGAGGGGTTGCATTTAGGGGTTAAAATCAAAAATAAAGATCCCGTGCACTCGGAGCTGTCGCGCTGGAGTAAAAGTGAAAAGGGAGCCTTAGGCAAAAGGAAATTACTGCGAGCCCGCGTGACCTTTCAGGGAGGTAATCAATCAAGTGATCAACAGGGATATTTATCATCGCTATATAGGACGACTTCGGCCCGCAAGGGCGGGGTGGGGGTGGAGGGGGAGCAGGAGAGGGTGGAGACACGCGCACGTTCACACACTCGCGAAAGTTTGAACAAACCCGATGAGCCTCAAAACAGGACACGTAGGCTTTCGGAAATGTCCAGACTCCTGGTTCTGTTTGACTCTCGCCTTCGTCTGTGTAGGCAGAGGCCCCGGGCTAACATCCCCGACCTCAGCCCGTTATGCAAAGGTGTTAACTCTCAACCGCCCGTCCCGCTTGGCCTTGAACACCAAGCTGCTGGCTGGGAATCCGCGGTGCGCGCCGCTTCGAGGCTCGAGCGCCGCGCCAGCTCGGCTTTCCCCTGGATATGGCCAGCTGCGTGAGGATGCGGGGTCGCCCCTCCCGGCCGCACGCAAACCCCGCGCCCCACAGTCTCCTCTTCCTGCGAAATCCTCGTTCTGCGCTGCAGCCGGATCGCGCCTAGCTGCAAGGGGGCCGGGGGCGAGTACACAAGGAGGCAATCAGCGGCCTTGGCTGTCCAGCCACCTCCTCCACCTTGTAAAAAAAAAATCTCCCTTTTGTAAATTGCGTTTCTGATTCCAGGTTTCTTAGCAAACTGATTCTGCCCCATCTCACTAGTCTGCAAACATCCACCTGCCCCCAATTCCAGAAGCCTACAAAACGGATGCTGGTTTATAGGAAAATGCGGTGCTGAGTTTGAATGGTCAGTGCATCACCCCGAACCTCCCAGGTCCCTCAGTCAGCTCCGGAATGATAATCGGTTCTTTCTCAGAGCAAGCCGGCGGAGACTACTGGCCCTCGAGGCTGGAAGCTGTGTACCGAAGGGCCACGGGTCGAGGGTACACGCGCTGCCTCCTGGGTGTGATCCCCGCCTCACGCGGTGCCTGGTCGCCCCAGAGTGGCTCAGAGGCCGCGTGGGTTGGCAGCCCACGAGGAGCTCGCGCTCCCCCGCGCGTTTCTCCGCGGCCCTTTCAGAGCTCCGGGTGCCCAGCGCGGTTTCCTCCCGTACAGCCTAGTCTGCGGCGCCCCCGCCTGGCTTTCCCCGCCGCCGCAGCCCCGAAGCTCCAGCCACGAAGGGCTCCAGCTGTGCACAGTAGCTGCCTAGGCGTGGGGGTGGGAAACAGCTGGGGCGCCCCAGGGAAGCGCGAGTTGGGGTGGGAAGGAGCCCAGCAAGGAGGATTATGAGTGGAGCAACTCCCGGAGCTGCTACTGGCTTAGGATCAGGAGGAACTGCTATACGGGGGCACAAATCTCTCTGTCCCAGGAGGTATGGAGCCCCAGAAGGAAGCCAGACTGTTGGCGTGCAATGCCAGAAGCCTTCTTTAGATCCTTGCCCTGAACAAAGAACCTTCTAGAAGGATGTTGCCAAAGTTTAACGTGCGCGCGAATCACCTGGGAGATCTTGTTAATATGCAGATTGGGATGCAGGAAGTCGGTGGTGTAGCTCCTGCACTCTGTGTTTCTGAGCTTACTTGCAGGTTATGCGGATGCTCCTGGAAGCCCAGCATTGCCTGGAACTTTTAGACTCAAAATCTCAGGCCCGGGTTAGACCTACCAACTCGCAAAGGCATTTTCCCAGGCGAGTCCCGGAAACAGAGTTGGAGAAACATCCCTCTGAAAGTGTCTAGCCGAGTTTTCTGTCTGGTTAGATCAGGGTACTTCTGCAGCCCAACCCCCTTTTCCTGCCTTCATCGCGGGGAGGGGGGTTGTCTAAACCTATTCATTTAAAACCCACACCTCCTCTGGCCTTTGTAGAAATCACTCGTCGCCCAGTTTTGTTGACCTTTGGGTCTTAGAGGCCAAAGGCCTCTGGAGAGGTTTCCAGGATTTCTGTCTGATGGGCAGCGCCCCCCCCCACTTTTTCCTTTGCCCCCTATTTTTCTGTCGTCTCTCTGACTTTTATCCCCCTCTTACGGTTTTTGTTTATGCATCCTTCTTCCCCTCTTAGTTCTGGGCATCCTGAAGACTGCGCCTTAAATGGACCAAAGTTTGAATTTTTCATCTGCAGCGTGGACTTGAGCCACTCTCCCTGTGTGCCCATGCTTGCTATGGCTAAAAGATAGCAATATTCAGACTTCAGGGCATTGTAACTGAGATAAATCCTCAGCCAGCAAGATAGATGTTTAAGGTGTTTGTTTGTTTACTTGTTTTGATTTAAGGAATAAAGTCACACTATGTAGCCCTGGCTGGCCCAGAACTCAGAGAAATTCCCTTCCTTTGCCTTCTAAGTGCCAAGATAAAAGGTGACAAACACCACACCCTGTGAATTTTAAGATTTTTAAGAGTTAATCTATTGAAGATTCAAATGTCCCTGCTCCATTTTAATCAACTGAGTGAATGAATTTAGACAGATAACCGAGTTTCTCTGTGTCCCCCATAATAACTGGAACTACTTATAGTTCCAAATTCTGATGTTCTGAAAGTTAGAATAGACAAGGCTTCATGTGTGTGTGTGTGTGTGTGTGTGTGTGTGTGTGCACGAGAGTGTGCATGTGTGTGTGTATGTGAGTGTGTGTGTGTGTGTGGTCTTGAGCTCTGTCTTTCTCATTCACAGCTGCAATGGGATATTCTCCCCCCTCTGGTCAGTCGGCTGTCTCTGCAAATAACGGAACCCAAGGGTGTGATGTGTATGAAATTGCTGTAACTGGATCTTCACCGTAACCTTGCAGCTTTGAATGGGCACCAGTGTGTGGATGGGTTTGGGTTACACAGTTTTAAAAGATGCTTGTGTCCGTGAGTCCTGACAAATCAGTCCCTAACACCAAGCTACTGTCAATATGTATCACCAAAGAGGGTCCAGACCGTCCCCAGACAGGCTGGCCCAGCAGAGCCCAGCACAACAGAAAGATGCCTCTCTCTTCCCTGGCCGCACAACACAACTTTCAAAAAGGTTATTTCAAGATGTCTACAGTCCCCAGTTACCCTGTTCTGTGAGTTGAAAGCCACAGAGGAATTCCACCAGAAAGCGATTTTTAGCAAAGTTCTTTCTCTTTCATCCTTTTTGAAATCCTTTTCTGTTTCCTCAGCATTTTTCACCTTAACTCTCCACAGCTCTGGCTGCTGCCTTTACTCTCAATACATGAAATCACTGAGGTTAGTTCACTGCCAGGAGATAGGAGATTTGTTATATTTTTTATAGAGGGTACTTTCATATTACTTACTCGGATGTATGGTTGTGGTTGACATGAGAATATCAGCACACAATCAAACCATATCAGTTCTCCTAATGGACTTTAAAGTTTATAATAGATTTCCACAGCCTTTAAAAGCGTGATCTACAGAATCCATGCTGAGACAGTTATGAACAAGACTGTAACAAGAACCTCAGTATTCAATAACTTAATTCTCTTGAACTGAGTCCAAGGCCGACCTGGAAACCTTCAAATTCCTCCATAGAGTGAGTGCGTCCTAAAACCACAACAGTGTGACACAGGTGTGCTGGGTTACAAGAGCCACATCACAATATGGTTACCCGCTTTGTGCTGTTTATTAAATGATGAGTCCTCCAGGACACTAAAAAATACGATTTGACTTCCAAAATTTGATTTATACTCACTTTCCCTAGAAAGGTAGTAGCCATTTTAAATGGTGGTGCATGTCCCATTTCAAACCGCTCAATCCTTTCTTTTTTTTTTTAAAGATTTATTTATTTATTATATATACAACATTCTGCCTCCATGTATGCCCACATGCCAGAGGAGGGTGCCAGATCTCAGTACAGATGGTTGTGAGCCACCCTGTGGTTGCTGGGAATTGAACTCAAGACCTCTGGAAGAACAGCCAGTGCTCTTAACCACTGAGCCACCTCTCCATCTCCCGCTCAATCCTTTCAAAGACGAAGGTCAAGAAGCATTCCACAGCTCTGGGATGGGGAAAACAACAGAAGCAAATGCTGGGCTGATCTACAGAACTCTCCACCTGGAGTACTCAAGTAGGCATGGTAGACAGAGGTCAACAGGTAATGAGCTTTGTTCTAGAAAACACCATGATCTTTACTAGGTATAACTCTGCAAACCAACTCTATCAGCACTTTTAGAACACCCTTCTTAAAACTGAGGAAGAGTTGGGCGGGAAAATAGCAAGTTCAAAGCTAGCCAGAACTATATGATGAGACCCCATCTCAAAACAAAACCACCAGAACACTATAAACAAGCAAAACTCAGAAAGAAGTTTCTATTTTGAGGAATTAAAGAATTCTAAGCCGGGCGGGTGGCGCATGCCTTTAATCCCAGCACTCGGGAGGCAGAAGCAGGCAGATCTCTGTGAGTTCGAGGCCAGCCTGGTCTACAAGAGCTAGTTCCAGAACAGGAACCAAAAAGCTACAGAGAAACACTGTCTCAAAAATTAAAAAAAAAAAAAAGAATTCTAACATTAGCCTGAGCACATACACACATAAAAATAATAGTCTGTAGGAAAAAATATTATCGCCATCCAAGTCAAACCTAGGTTTTCCCCTAATCTGTTTGGAATTGGACTAGAATTCTAATATTGGATGTTCATGGGCACTTTAGAGACAGTTGACTCCTAAATGCAGCCCAAAGAAACCAAGATAATGAAGAGTATTTAGATGTCGCTTTTCTTGTTTTGATAATGTCCTGCCAAAATTTTCATATTCGTGTCCAAACTGTCGAAGGCCAAATTGGCGTGCCACCTTCTTTATCAAACTCAATGAGCAATTCAGCGCTTCACATGCCATCCCCAGTGGGGACATTCAGATGTGTTGCATTGGCTCGAGCACCTCCTTTTTTTTTACTATCTATTTATTTATTTATACAATATTCTGTCTGTGTGTATGTCTGCAGGCCAGAAGAGGGCACCAGACCTCATTACAAATGGTTGTGAGCCACTATGTGGTTGCCAGGAATTGAACTCAGGACCTTTGGAAGAGCAGGCAATGCTCTTAACCGCTGAGCCATCTCTCCAGCCCAGGCACCTCAGCCCAGGCACCTCCTTTTCTGATACATCCCTAACTGTCAGCTTCCTACAGGCATTTCTGATGACATCATTCTACTCCAAGTGCTCAAAGATTCAGTAGAGTGATCTATGCCCTGAAAACCCGGGAATCTGGGACTCTGAAGCAGGAGGATCTCCAGATTGAGACCAGACTGTGGTACATTGTGATATCCTTTCTGAAAAAAAAAAAAATTGTAAGAAATATTCAAAATCTGTCAGTTAATTTTAAGATACAGACCCTTAAAACTGCCTTTCAATTATAGGTATTCTATAGAGGGAAACATGAAGAGGTAGGAGAAAAAAATCAGGTACCCAGCAGCAAAAGCATAAAGAATCTTACTCTGGGGGTTAATGAGATGGCTCAGTAATTAAGAACACCTGTTGCTCTTACAGAGAAGCCAGGTTCAATTCCCAGCCTCCATGTGGCATCTTACAACAGTCTTTAACTCCTGTTCCAGGGGAATTTGACACCCTCCCCTGGCCTCTGTGGGCACCAGCATGCTTTACAGGAGGTCCACAGGTATCCATGTAGGCAAAACACACACTCTCACAGAAAATAATAACAAATAAACCTTTTAAATAGGATAAATCTGCCTGAGGTATGGGATTCAGGAAGAACTAAGTTTGGGACTATGCATTGGGTGCATATTATGACAAAATCATTTATGGATTTGTCTTGGAAAGAATCAGGGAATCTTAATCCTCTGAGTGGGGAACTATGCCGCAGGGAGGCCAAGCAGACTGAGGCGCACTTGGCCTGGCCCTCTGCTGAGATCCAGACAAGCACCACTCACTCCAGTAGCTTGCAGATATAGTTCTTTCCTCCAGCATCAACAATCAATTTCCTGTGGCATTCTTACTTACTCTATATGTTGGCTTTGTCTGGGCCTCTGTTATTTCTCTTCGTGGACCTAAATTCGTTAAGGGAATATTTGCATCTAACTCTTCTCGCACCTAATTCTAACATTTTCTAAATGTAGGGCTTTCGTTTTGAAAGAACTTCCACAGATGCTAGACCAGCTCCCTTTTAAACCCTGCCTCCTTTTCAGTTGTTGGTGTCTTTCTCTTCTCTAACAAGTAATATGTTGGATTTTCTTAGTCTTTGTCAAAAAATCTATCATTTTTTATGCTTGATTCTGAATAACTTCCTTATATCTATATTCAAGTTCAGTATTCTTTCTTTAGTTGTGTCTAATAAGCAATTTAACCTTCCAATTAATTTTTAAACTTTCTAAGATTTATATTTGTTTTAAATGTGCCAATTATTGTTTCATTGGCCCTACTGACTTTTTGTTTTTGACCTCAAGGTTAGGATTTTTTAAAAATTTTAAACATGTTTCCTTTACTTTATGGCTATATTAGTTCCTAGGGTCCTGATTTCTAATCCCATTCTTTGTAATACTGAGCATTGCTGGTGACTTTTATGTCAGCTTAACACAATTTAGAGTCATCTGAAAAGAGAACCTCAGCTGAGAAAATATCTCCACAAGACATGAGATTGGGCTGTTTGGACATTTCTCAATTACTGATCAATGGGGGAAGGGTGCAGTCCATTGTGGGTGGTGTCATTCATGAGTTGGTGGTCCTGGGTTCCATAAGAATGCAGTTTGAGCAAGCCATGTGGAGCAAGCCAGTAAGCAGCACCCCTCTATGGCCTCTACCTCCAGGTTCTTGCCTTATTTGAGTTCCTATACTGACTCTCTTCAGTGATGGACTAAGATATAGAAGCCAAATAAACAATTTCCTTCCCAACTTGCTTTTGGGCATGGTGTTTCATTAGAGCAATAGCCACCCTAACTAGAAAAGGCATATTATTTCCCTGTGTTTTAGAATTGTAAAATGTGGCTTCCCCCACTGCGGAAACTGTGTTCAAAATGACTTGAAGACATATCCTTCCAGGAATGTTTCTGTCCCTTTTTGTCACCGTCTCCAAGGCTATCATCCATTATTTTATTAATGGAACCATCTGAAGTTTCTACTGCACGGAGGAAATGTCATTAAACTACAGATATAGGCTACAGGCCTCTTGGGGACAATTGCCAGGGCACTGTTCTGTTTCCTAGAGGCTAAATGGCTTAGTGGCCTCCTTCTTGTCTCTGTTCGGAATGAGCTAAGAATTTTCCACACTTGTTCAGTCAAAGCGCAGATCTTCCAGATGTGCCTCTATGCTCTTGTTCTGAGCTCTGCCTCCCCAATCACGTCGGACTAGAGCTCTAGGTCCTGGTCCCAGGAATAGTGGAGACCTAAATCTTGAGTTTTCAAGGTATTTGTCTTGACTTCTCATGACCTAAGCTGCTAAACTTTGGGTTCCCTCTTACCTTTGACCCCAGAAACCTTCCTCACTTTTATCCAAGAGCGATTGTGTTATTAAGCATAGGTACTTCAGCAATTTGTGAAGGAAAGAGCTGCAGATTATTTAATGCATTAAACTAACAGGAAACCTAGACCTGTGGTGATTTGCTGTTAGTGAACTTCGAGTTCAATTTTTTTTCTTATTTTTCTTTTTATTTTAAAAGAAATCTGTAGGCCCCAAAGCAAATGTTGCTTGTAAGTAGAATCACACACACACAAAAAAAACTTTTCACATATTTTTTATCAACCTAAAATTTATCTCTACCTCCTTCTCCACCCACCAAATGCACCTTCCACGTGACATCTGAGATCCAGCCTTCCCCTAATGTTTTCCATGACAGTAACAACTCCAAAGCAACAATGATGATTTATGCAGCGGTTGAATGCTTGTACTGTTAACCACTGTGCTGTTTTGCTGCTATTGTTGTTATTTACACTGCTTCTTTCATAGGAATAATTCTATCATTTCTAATCTTATTTTATAGCAGGACTAACAACTGATGTTCCTTAAGTTTAAAAAAACTTTGAGAGGGAAGCTAACTTGCAGGAAGTTAGGCCCATGAAATCTCTAATACTCGTCTGGGTTCCCTCCCAATAACAAAGCAATCGTTGCATGGTTAATACCAACAGAGAGTGGAGGGGATACAGTTCAGTATAGTATAGTATAGTATAGTATAGTATAGTATAGTATAGTATAGTATAGTATAGTGCAAAGAGTTACAGTGCCTGTCAATCAAGGCACAATTCAATATAATTAATAATGCAGGGAAAGTGTCTAAAGTCTACTGAAGAAAAAGTGTGAGCTGTTGGTGGCATGCAGGGCGGGGGGGGGGGGGATGGAGGTCAGAGAGCTCACAAAGGAGACTTTCCAGGGAATAAACCATCACGAGGCCAGTCGTAAGCCAGGCCCTTAGACATCATTAGCTATCTGGTCAAATCACGTCAAATCTGACCAACTGTATCCTTGCACATGTCCTCTTAGACAGTGAAGACTCTACCAGGTTGACTCTTCCTTCCTCTAGGCTATCGCAGTGTTTTTATGCCCTTCACGTACCTCACCTGATCCGGAATTCCAACAGTGTATGCACTGCTCCTTCAGGGGTAGACTTGGCTCAGTATCCCATGTACTTTGCACTATACCTGGTGAATGACGAGAAAGTCTTTTGAGTCTTGGTCAGTGTTTATGTGTAGTTGATGTGCTTCTGAGCTACTGGTTGGTTGGTTTGTTGGTTGGTTGGTTGGTTGATTGGTTGGTTGGTTGGTTGGTTGGTTGGCCGGCTGGCTGGTTGGTTGGTTGGTTGGTTGGTTGGCTGGCTGGCTGGCTGGCTGGCTGGCTGGTTGGTTGGTTGATTGTTTGGTTGGTTGGTTGATTGGAGTTTAGTGACAATTTAAAAATACAGCCCCCAATTTTTATGACACTGTCCTCATGGAGAAGTGAAATCTCTCTCTCTCTTCTCCATGAAGCATGGAAGACCGGTGATTGTTTCAGTAAAAAGAAAAATGCAGCCTGATAGCACACAACCTTCAAGACCTGACCATAAAAGCTCTTGCAGCTGTGGCCTGTGTTTATTGTAACCTCTGCCTTTTGTATGTGCCAAAACTGTAACCGTCATGCTGTTATAGTTTATTGTCTCTGGCAACCTCAGCTGAGTCCATCCCTTGCACTATCCCAGCAGAGGAACCAAAAAGGTGAATGAAGAAGTGCCCGGATGAGCCCATAGCGACTGGAGTTAGCTCCAGCCATTTGAGTATTTCCAGTTGAGGACCCAAACGATGACGAGGCTAGCAGCAGCATGTACCCCGGGCATAAGGAAAGCGGTCATAGCTACATCTCTATGTTGGCGTGTTTGGTATGCAGCAGTCAGTAACTAGAGTGTTGCTTTTATTGGACATTCGCGATGGGACCAGTGATATAGTACTGTCAGATCAGGCTGATAGCGTAAGGGACTTCCTTTGTGCTCGTAAAAAGGACTAGGTGGGGGCTGCCCTTGTGTCCAGAAGCAAATGTCTACACTTGAATTTCAGCTTTCTCAACATGCTTTGAGCACTTGGCTGGCGCCTATATACTGGATCTGTTTCACTGATTCTATCTTGACCCATGCCTGAACTCAGCCAGGAGAGATGGGAATAGTGACTTCTTGGCCATTGTGGCCACCTCCTCTTGGAGCTGGGCCTTGCCTCTTCATCACTCATATTACTGGCATGCCTGCCAACTACTTATTCTGCTGTTGTTACCCAGAATTCCTAGCACCAATTCAACGTTCGTATTCAGGACCAATGACTGAGTACTGGCTTCCTTCCAGGCTGCTACCTTGGCTTCACCAAGACAGCTCCAACTTCACGCCCAACCATCATACCCCAGATGGCACTTCTTATCAGGAGTTGTTAACAAACAGCTTGGCGAGAGACCCACCCTCCTCTCTGCAATTAGTCCAGGCAAATTGTCTAACAGTAAACACACCTGCAGAGATATGGAGAGCGAAGGTGCAATATAAGACTGTGCTCAGTGGGGGACAATTGGCTCTCTCTGGATCCCAGAGGACACGGCAATAGGAACTCCTGAGACATCTGTTCTGTTCCCAGACATCACTCATGCTAAGAAGTGGGCAGAGCCTGGCATAGAAGGCCATGCTTATGATCCCTGTACTTGGGAGATGGAAGAAGGAAGATAAGAAATTCAAGGTCATACTTGGAGACACAGTCTGAGGGCCAGCATGGGCCGTGAGAGACCCTGTCTGGAAAAGGAAAAGGAGGAGGAAAAAGAGCAAAAGGAGAGAGGAGGAAAAAGAGGAGGAGAAAGAGGAGGTAGAAGAGGAGGAGAGGAGGAAGGAGAGAGGAAACAGAATTTTTGAGGTCAGCCCTGTGCTGTGGGAGGGCTCTTCTGGCTTCTATGTGAAGCATATGAGCCTGATTAGGTTTTCCCAAAGATCTGAGGACTGTGTAATCTCCCCTAGTAAAACTCTTCTGCCTACCCCACCCAGAGTAGATTATTTTGTCTGGAGTTAAGAGCCTGGGTCTCTCATGCCCAATATCTTGTTCTTACAAGTCACTTAGCTATCCTACAGCTCTAGACTGTTTATTTGATTTTTTTTTTACTTGCAATTCTCAGTGGAAATACAAAGGATGGACTCTGAGCCTTACTTTAGCAGTAGGACACCAACAAGGACTAGGCAGAAATGTGAAAAACAAACACAGAAACCTATCATACACCCAGCTAGGCCCAGCAGTACATCTGAGCGCTAGAGAACAGGAGGCAGAAGGATCTGGAGCTCGGCTACCCTGGGGTGCAGGATAAGGCAGAGGTTGGGGGTAGAGGTCAGGTGATAGAGTGCTTGCCTGCACGCAAGCTTACATCTGAAGTCTGATCTCTAGGACCGTGTCATCTGGAGTCGGTGGTGCACACCTGTAACCCCAGTATTTAGGGGATGAAAGCAAGGGTTTCACAAGTCTAGATCATCCTTTGTTACACAGAAAGTTAGAGACCAGCCTCATACACATGAGAGTCTTTCCCAGAAAGAAAGGAAGAAACAAGCATGCACACACACACACACACACACACACACACACACACCACAGACAGTCAGTTTATTTTTGTTTTTATATACTGTATATGTTTCTACTTTTGTTTAAGGTATTGTACCTATGATGCTCATTTTAAAGGGTAATATAAATTTTTAGTTCTTGAAAGGTATTATTATAAAATACTTAGGATAATTAAGAAACACGGGTTACTAGTTAGTCATCTAATGATGAAACTTGTAGTCGTGCTAGGTATGATTCCAAGGTTAAACAAATATACATTTCAGAACAATACTCCAGAGACCTACAGAATATGGTACTTAAGATGTTTTACTAATATGAGGCTTTTCATGACACTGAGACACTTCTGCTTCTGACAGCACCTGTCTACTTCAAAAAACGATGATGGACATTGAAGAACCTCCATATAGAGTCGGCTTTCTTTGTGACAAAATTAGCCACTGGGGAGGGCGGTGGTGGTGCACGCCTTTAATCCCAGCACTCGGGAGGCAGAGGCAGGCGGATCTCTGTGAGTTCGAGACCAGCCTGGTCTACAAGAGCTAGTTCCAGGACAGGCTCCAAAACCACAGAGAAACCCTGTCTCGAAAAACAAAAACAAACAAATTAGCCACTGGGGAAAGAAATTTCCCTTGCCTCAACTGCTGACAGAATGATCTCCAAATCAGAGAAGCAGGAAACAAAAGAAGGCAACTGCCAAACTTTACCAAGACAAAGACAAAGTGGGACAGCCCTTCAAAATTCCTGCTTCACCAAAAAGTCTGTCAGATATGGTAGGCCCGTAGGCTGAATATGTAGGCAGAGAAACCTTGGGGTGACTATCCAGGCAGTCAAATGTCTCTGCCATTTCTTAGTTTTAGAAGTTGCTTGCTTTGCACTTCCTGTTTAATCAGGTAGGATAGTTATAGTTTCCCTTTTTGCCAAATTCAGAAAAGAAACTCACATAAGACATGGAAAGTTTATAGAGGTTGAGAGACATTAAAAACTTTAGTTGTTTATCTAAGAATATGTTAATGTCTAAAGGGATATTTTTAGGATGGTAATACAAGTTATGATAAAAAATAGTTTAGGCATAAAACGTTAGATTCATGAAGATAGAATAGACAATAGAGTAATTTCTCCAAATTTGGCAAATACAAATGGATTGGACATTGTGAATGTAACCCTTATTTGATAATTGTTCTTTTTTTTTTTTTCTTTTTGGTTTTTCAAGACAGGGTTTCTCTGTGTAACAGTCCCAGCTGTCCTGGAACTAGCTCTGTAGACCAGGCTGGCCTCGAACTCACAGAGATCCACCTGCCTCTGCCTCCTGAGTGCTGGGATTAAAGGCATGCGCCACCACACCTGGCACATTAAAGTTTTTAGTGTTCATATTAATAAGTAATCAAAGTATTGTATTGATAATAAAGCATTTTAACTGTTTATCTTTTAAGTTTCATATTCAAATTACTTTTGAGGGAAATGCTTCATAACGGATGTAATATGTTTTTTTTAAAGATTTATTTATTTATTAAGCATACAATGTACTGCTGGCAAGAAACGCACCAGGTCTCATTACAGATGGCTGTGAGTCACCATGTGGTTGCTGGGAATTGAACTCAGGACCTCTGGAAGAGCAGCCAGTGCTCTTACCCTCTGAGCCATCTCTCCAGCCCTCGGATGTAATATGTTTTATAGTGAAATGTCTCTGGAGTTCACGCATGGAGAAGAATATTTTTATTGACTAGGATGTCTAATCAACAAGAGATCAGAAACTGCTGCTGGGAACTCAAAGCAGTCATTCCTCAATGAGTTTCAGCAGACTACTTACACAGCTTTACTTGGTTTGGAGATTTCTAGTAGCAAAAATCCTTCTTCAGGATCCTGTCACTGAAAGCAAACGATTTGTTTCCGCAGGGTTTCCCACCTCTTCTCTCCTGAAGGGCCACGAGAGCTGAAGTTTGCACCACTGATAAACTAGACCTCTCTCTCTCTTTTTACTGCTAAGGAAGCCAAGCCCCAGAAAGGAACTATCACGGCTGACGGTAATCTGATGACAGAACTGGATCCCAATTTACAGTTCCTGAATGTCTTCTCGGCTCAGTCTTCCTATTATAAGAGATGGTTTCACTTAAACACATTTACACACCAAGTTGGAAGTTCTCGTTTGTGCCGCTGGATGTTTTGTTGCTGTTTGGTTTGGTTTGGGATTTTTGTTTTGACTTTTCATTTGTTCATTTGTTGACTTCCGAGCTGTTTGAGAGCTGTTTGGAAATCTGAAGGTGGAGGTTATCTGAAAAACCAGAGGGAAGTGTTGAAGAAGCTCTCTGTCAACCGGTCCTCAGCACCTGGAAGCAGAGTTGCTGCTGTAAACGCTTCTTAAAGGGGGATCGTTGTGCGCTTTCTTGGTTTTCATCAAGTGAATCTGGCTTGGAAGCCCAGCCAAAGCCTTCCCCTGGATCCCATCACCAGCACTGTCATCTGATGGAAACACAGTGTTGCCCCAAGCCCTGTCTCTCGCTCACACATGTGGACTCTAACCAGCAGAGAAATAAACTATAGCGACTCCAGGCTAGCATCTCTGAACTTGGCCGAGATTGATGACAGTGGTAATAAAAACACTCCTTTCCCTGACAAACACTACTAGTAAGTCAACACTTAAAAGGGGATAGCTTTAGGAGCAACCACCGCATTAGCTCTTGTCATTGAGATTCCTTTTGGCAGTAATATATTCTGGGGATTAAGTTAAACCAAATGTTTGAAACAATGGAAACATGGTCGTGTTAACAGCTAGGATTGCTGTCCCTAGCATTTACTGTAGTTACGTTCAAATTTACCCTTTGGACATGGTTTGATTATTTTCACCCCTTTTCGGTACATTTTATTTTAGTTTAAAACCAATAAAAAACACATCCTTTAACACTTCCAATGTCTTGCAGTTTATTTTCTCTTAAATGTATATGTATTTTTATTTTTATTTCTTATGGCGGTAAGCAATGAAAGCCCTGTTTGAACAAATTCTATAATTTTTTTTTGCCCACATTTAACCCCATTTGGTACCCATAAGTTTCAGAACCAGCTATAGCTCTGGTTGCTAGGTGGCATTTTTCTTTGATTACTCTTTGATTTCACATCTGTTTTCCTCCACTTAATTCCTTTGAACATAGGTGAGCAAAAGCCCCGTTTAGAGTTTACAGCCTGGGAGCATATCTCTCTGGGCACTATCAGCTCACCTCCTGAGAGCTCCTGAACCGACTCTGGCCACTCCTGTTTGAATAATTCAGCAATACTGGTAATGTTTTCACTGCGCACATGCAAACACACTTTGATATTCATAGTGTTTTCTTCTAAAACTGTTCTGACCCAGTATTTCTGTTGACCGGTATGAAGGCAACCATTTTTATCTCACTGGACCACAGAAATATCTTAAGCGTTATTTTATTTTATATTTTTTATTATGTGTATGTGTGTGTTGCCTATGTACGTATCTGTACACTAGGCACATGCAGTAGCTCAAAGGTCAGATGGCATCAGATGCCCTGGAACTGGAGGTATAGGAGGATGTGAGCTGCTTTGTGGCTCCTAGGAACCAGACCCAGGTCCTCTGGAAGAGCAGGCATCCGATGGTTCACCCCTCTTCTCTGGTACATTCCTTTGTCAGAGTCCTCTAGCATTGTTATATTTACTGCCACATTGCCCCCATCCTAGAACTAGATCTCCCAACATTCCTGGGGAAAACATATTAACCTTGACAACATTTTAATTTTGAATCATTAGCAAAAGAATCAGTTGAACATGCAGCACAGCTCAAAGTCCTATTAGCTTTGGATTGTCACCCCACTCTATCCCAAATCGGTGCCTCTCTGCCCCCCCACCCCATCATCCTTGGCTGATGATCTGGTCTCTTGAGATTTCTATTCAAGACACTATGTCTTTTTTTCTCTGTGTCTACAAACTTACCCTCACATATGCCCATGCTTTTAAATGGAAAGATCTATTTTTAGTTACACATGTGCATATGTGCACATGAAGCCAGAAGCCAGCAGCAGATTCCCTGAATGAAGTTACATATGGTTGTGAGCTGCCCAATATAGGTACCAGGAACAGAACTCGCCAATGCTCAAGAGCCAAGTGCTCGTAACCCTGAGCCATCTCTCCAGCCCCATATGAGAGCTTTCTGCTCTCCTCCTCTGTTATGAGTAAAGATTTCTTCTGAGCTGGGAAGATGGGTTAGCAGTTAAGATCACTTGCTGCTCTTCCAGAGGACCCACGTTTGGTACCCAGCATCCACACCAGATGGCCTAACTGCCTTTAACTCCAGCTCCTTCTTTTGACCTCTATGGACACTGGCATGGGCGTGGTAGACAAACAAAAACACACACACGGTAGGAGAGAACCAATGCCTGTAGGTTGCCCCCCGATCTCCACATGTGTACTATGGCATATATGCTCACAGGCACACACGCAAAATAAATAAAATGTAAAAAAGAGAAATTTTAACTGTGTTAGTTGTGGCTTTATTAATATGTTTAATAATATAAAACTTCTTGCCAGGTGTGGTGCCACACACCTTGAATCCCAGCACTTGGAAGGCAGAGGCAGGTGGATCTCTGAGTTTGAAACCAGCCTGTTCTACAGAGCGAGTTCCAGCACAGCCAGGGCTACAAAAAGAAAGCTTATCACCATCCTCCCACACGTGTGTGTGTGTGTGTGTGTGTGTGTGTGTGTGTGTGTGTGTGTGTGTGTGTTCTCAAGTTAATGCTAACTTAAGGGCTGGAGAGATGGCTTCAGAGGTTAAGAGCATTGCCTGCTCTTCCAAAGGTCCTGAGTTCAATTCCCAGCAACCACATGGTGGCTCACAACCATCTGTAATGAGGTCTGGTGTCCTCTTCTGGCCTTCAGGCACATACACAGACAGAATATTGTATACATAATAAATAAATAAATAAATAAATAAATAAATAAATAAATATTTTTAAAAATGCTAACTTAATTCGGAAATAGAATTAAATTATTGGTAGGTAACATTTTACTTTTAGGACATATTACAATAGCCCAACTAATTTCTTTTATTTTTTTGATGTGATATTCTAAAGTTTTTAAGCTTTAATATTGCCTTGTTAAACAGTCTATGGAACCTTTAATCATAGAAGGCTTTCCTTGATGAACAAGATTTTTCTTTGAGATTTTCTTGGAAGATAAATTCTTCCATTCTTGAATCAAGGGCTCCATCACTTCTTCCAAGATGATTGCTAAAAAAGGCCGCTGTCGGCCCGTATGAATCACCTAGTTTTTATGTTGCCCAGAGATCATTTAAAGCAGCACAGCCTCTCTAATCAGCAGTGTCAGAAACAGAGTTCCGAGGGACAAATGGTGGAGAGGATGTTCAGGGCTTCGCTGCACATTAACGGTAAGTCACACATGCAGAGACACAAAAATGCCACCTGACAGTTACTGGCAACTTATCTAGGTAGATAAGATGCAATGCTGAGAATATGGCACCAGATACCAATAAAATCAACAACAATTCGCCTGAATCACTGCACAGCAACTCAAAAGACACAAGGTGCATTGCCAGAGGAAGACCAACTGGCTGGTGGCGTTGTCTTATTGAAACCACAGAAGTCTAACGTCTGGTTCTTCATTTTGCAGATTCCAAATTTCACTTCCTTTTTTTTTAATTTTAAAATGTTTTTACTGAGCTATATATTTTTTTCTCCACTCCCCTCCCTTCCTCTCCCCTCCGCTTCCACCTCTCCCATGGTCCCCATGCTCCCAGTTTACTCGGGAGATCTTGTCTTTTTCTAGTTCTCATGTAGATTAGATCCAGGTATGTATCTCTTAGGGTCCCCAAATTTCACTTTCTATAGTGCATGGAAGTTACCAAAAATAAAAGAGACTATTTCACAATGAAAAGAAGAATGACATAAATCAGAATGGCGTTCATTCACTTAAATAAAAACTATGGCTTCAGAGCATACTTGGGCATGATATGCTATCCTAGTCTATTCTTGTTGCTATAACGAAATACCTTAGACTGGGGAATTTATAAAGAACAAAAACTGCTGCTCCCAGTTCAGGTAGTACGTAAGATCAGGGTTGGGTAAGGACTGCTATTTCATAACTTGAATGTTCTTGCTATATCAGCCTTCACATGGAAGAAAGGGTAAAGAGGGTCCCTTAAGTTGTATTCCAAGGGTGCCATTTACAACTCTGGCCCGAGAAAGAGATGGGCTAACTGCAGATCTTCACCTCTCCCTCCTCTCCTCCAAATCCAAGCCCCAAATCTCACCCCCAGCTCTGTAGCAAACCACCTGCTGCAGCTTTCTCCTCCTGTCTGTCTCATCTCCAGAGAATCACAACATCTTCCCCTCCAAACTCCTCCCCCTACCCGCAACTCATCCTATTATTCCAGCCCCCAACTCCAGAAGGCATCTCCTGGGATCCCACCAGCCAAGCCTGTCAGAGAAGCAAGTAGGCCAGCAAAGCAGGCAGGCAAGTTTCAGACCCTTCCTCTCCCTCCTCTGCCCACATCCAATTCCCCCAACTCTGTAGTGGACTACCTGCTGTGGCCTTCCCCTACTCTCTGCCCCCATTACCAAGGAACTAAGAAGATCCTTGTGGAAAAGCCTGCTTTCCTCCCTCCTGGGCACCCCTTGGTTTCTCCCCAGTATATCCCCATTCCTAAGTGTCAGCTCCCAATACCTAGAAACATATTTTATCAGAAACCCCAGTGGCCACACCTACCAGGATCCCAAAGGAATCCCTTACCCTACAACACAGAGCCACCACACCCTTATAGGAACCAGAGAAGGCAACAGAAAAATACCCACCTAACAAAGACCAGACCAGATGTCAGCATCTAGAATCAAATAATCACAAACCCAGATGCCTAGACACAGCATAAAACACAATAACAGCCAAGACAGTATGTTTCCACTAGAGCCGAGCAACCCTCCCAGGAGGTCCTGAGTATCCCAGCATAGCTGAAGCCTTAAAACAGCCTTTGTGAATATGGTAGATGTCCTTAAAGGAAATGAAGAAATCTATGAAATCACAAACAGCAGAAGAAAATGAATAAAACAGTTCAAGACCCGAAAGTGGGAATAGACTCAAAAAAGAAAACTCAAACAGAGAAAACTCTGGAAGTGAAACATTTAGGACCTCGAACAGGAACCTCAAAAGCGAGCTTCACCAAAGAATCCGTGAGATGGAAGAGAGAATCTCGAGCACTGAAGATGTGATAGAAGAAATAGACTCTTCAGTCAGAGAAAATGTTAAGTTTAAAAAATCCTTGGCAAGGGGCTGGAGAGATGGCTCAGAGGTTAAGAGCATTGCCTGCTCTTCCAAAGGTACTGAGTTCAATTCCCAGCAACCACATGGTGGCTCATAACCATCTGTAATGGGGTTTGGTGCCCTCTTCTGGCCTGCAGACATAAAGACAGAATATTGTATACATAATAAATAAATAAATATTTTAAAAAATCCTTGGCACAAAACATCCTGAAAATCTGAGACACCATGAAAAGATCAAATCTAAGAATAATAGGGATAGAAGAAGGAGAAGAAACACAGGTCAAAGGCCCAGAAAATGCCTTCTACAGAATCTTAGGAGAAAATTGTCCTAATCTGTAGAAGAAGATGCCTATACTAACACATGAGGCATACAGAGCACGATAGAATGAACAGAAAAGATAGTCCCCAAACTGCATAATAATCAAAACACTGAATATACAGATCAAAGAAAGAATATTAAAGCTGCAATGGAAAAAGACCAAGTAACATATAAAGGCAGACTATTAGAATGACACATGATTTTTCAATGAAGACTCTAAAAGCCAAAAGGGCTTGGACTTAATAAAACTGAAAAACTTCTATATATCCAATAAAGGGCTAAAATCTAAAATATATAAAGAACTCAAAAAACTAGATACCAAGAACATAGATAACAAAATTTAAAATGGGATACAGATTAAATAGAGAATTCCCAACAGAGGAATCTCAAACGACTGAGAAGCACTTAAAGAAATTATCAACATCCTTAGTCATCAGGGAAATGAAAATAAACACTACTTTGAGATTCCTCTTGGGGCTGGAGAGATGGTTCAGTAATTAAAAACACTTGCAGTTCTTCTAGAGGATCCAGACTTGAGTCCCAGCACCCACATGGCCACTCACAACTGTTTGCAATTGCAGTTCCAGGGGATTCATTGCCCTCTTCTGACACCAGTCAAGCAGGTGGTATGCATATATGCATGCAGGTAAAACACTCATACACAGAATAGCAAATAAATTGCTTTTTTTTTTAAATATTTATTTATTTATTATGTATACATAGTCTGTCTGTGTGTATGCCTGCAAGCCAGAAGAGGACACCAGACCTCTTTACAGATGGTTGTGAGCCACCATGTGGTTGCTGGGAATTGAACTCAGGACCTTTGGAAGAGCAGGCAATGCTCTTAACCGCTGAGCCATCTCTCCAGCCCTAAATTGCTTTTTAAAAAGAGAGAGATTTCATTTTACATCATCAAAATTTTAGATCTTACCCATCAGGTAAGATCTAAAAACAAAAACAAAAAAAACAAATGACAGCTCATGCTGACCAGGATGTTGAGTAAGGGGAACATTCAAACATTCATCCAAGCCAGGTGATGGTGGCACATGCCTTTAACCCCAGCACTCTGGAGGCAGAGGCAGGCAGATCTCTGTGAGTTCGAGACCAGCCTGGTCTACAGAGCTAGTTCCAGGACAGGCTCCAAAGCCACAGAGAAACCCTGTCTCGGGGAAAAAAAAATTCATCCATTGCTGATGGGACTGCAAATTTGCACAGTCACTATGGAAATCAATGGAGGGTCCCTCAGGAAGACGGGAATCTATCTATCCAAAGATCCAGGTACATTACTGTGGTGGTAAAAGGAAATGGACCCCCAAAGGGAGTGAAACTATTAGGAGGTGTGGCCTTATTGGAGGAAGTGTGTCCCTGTGAAGGAAGGTTTTGAGGTCTCATATATGCTCAAGCCACGCCCAGTGAGACAGTTCACTTCGTGTTGCCTGCAGGATGTAGAACTCCCATCTACCTCTCCAGCACCATATCTGCTTGCCTGTTCCCACTCTCACCATCACGATGATAATGGACTAAACCTCTGAAACGAAGCTACCACTTCAATTAAACACTTGGTCCTGGTGTCTCTTCGCAGCAACAGAAGCACTAAGACAACCACCCTTGGGCATTTAGCCAAAGGACACTTCATCTTATCACAGAGACACCTGCTTAATTAAGCATGTTCATAGCTGCTCTATTCTTAATAGCCAGAAACTGGAAACAACCCAGATGTCCATCAACAGATAAATGGATAAAGAAAATGTGGTAAATTTATACAATGGAATATTACTCAGTTGTTTAAAAAATGAAATGAAAAATTCAACTAAATGGGTGGAACAAGAAAAAAATCATCCAGAGTGAGGTATCCCAGACCCAGAAAGACAAATATGCTATATATTATCTTATATGTGGATATTAGCAATGAAGTCAATGATAAATAAATGATAAAATGCATAGAACCACGGAGGTCAGTTAAAGACTAAGGGGGGAGGAGATCTCCCCATGAAAGGGAAATAGAATGGATAGTTATGAATGGATGGGGAGGGGTGGAATAGGAGGACCAAGTTGGGAGGGGAAGGAAAGAGGATGACAAGGGAGGGAATATAGGGAGAGATAGCTAAAATTAATCACCATTTGAAGGACAGTATGGAAATTAATACAGTAGAGGCCTCACAAAATATACATATATATGAAGGTGATCTAAATGAAATAGCCAAATAAGAGGGGACACAAAAACCCTACTGGCCCTCTCTTGTCAACAAATGAAGCTTCCAATATGAGGATTGGGTTACATCTAACTGAGTTGTTAGCCAAAGTTATCCTATGGGAACCCCCAAACAACTCAAGCTTTTGCCAAGGCTATAGGTTGCTCTCCACAAACTGACAGCAACATCCCATTGCTGAAGAGAACACCTACACAACTCATTGAACATGGAGAAGTCGCCCTGGTGAATACAGCGAGCCTTCACCCCTATGTGCTGGCATCTTTGGTACAGGAAGATACTGTACACACTACCAAAGGGGAAACATAAATACCAGCCCAGCCACAAACCCTTCGACTTACAATGGAGTCCTGCCTGCAGGATATGCCAGGGCAATGGTGCCACAAAGCTTGTGGGAATAACCAACCTGTGGTAGTTTGAATGCAATTGGCCCCTAGAATCTCATAAGGAATGGCACTATTAGGAGGTGTGGCTTTGTTAGAGGAAGTGTGTCGCTGTGGAGGTGGGCTTTGAGGTTTCCTACGCTCAGGCTACTGCCCCGTGTCTTAGTTAACTTCCTGCTGTCTGTTAGATGTAGGACTACCAGCTACTTCTCCAGCACCATGTCTGCTGCATGGACCATGGTTCCTGTCATGTTGACGATGGACGGAATGTGTGAAACTGTAAGCAAGCCCCCTCAATTAAGTGTTTTCTTTTTAAGAGCTGTTATAGTCACGGTGTCTCTTCACAGCAATAGAAACCCTAATTAATATACGACCAATATTTGATTTGACTTAAGGGCCACTCTGTGAGAAGGAACATAAGCCTGGGACTGCTTGAGTAATAACCTGAGACTAGCTAGCTCAGAGACCTATGGCAAAATCAAATACGACTGCTCTATTTCTTTAAAGTAGCAAGAAAATGACTCCTAATGATAGTCTGCTATCCTTATAGGTCAGTGCCTTGCCCAGCCACCATTAGAGAAGCTTCCTCCAGCAACAGATGAGAGCAAACGAAAGACCTGGGAACACTCACCCTTAAATAGGAAGTCCCCATCATATCCCTCTCCCTAGAGCTCAAGAAGAGGCAGAAAGAGTGTGAGAGTCAGAGAGCTTGGAGGACACCAAGAAAATCGATAGGATCCGTGAACATATGAACTCACAGAGGCTGAGGCAGCATGCACAAGCCTCCTGCACAGGTCTAAACCAGATGGGGTCTGTGATGGCTAGTTTGGGCTGTCAACTTGACTACATCTGGAATTAACTAAAACCCAAAATGACTGGGCACACCTATGGGGGGGGATGTTTTCTTAATTGAATCACTTAAAGACCTCCTTCTAACCTGGACCTTTAAAGTAGGAAGCTACCATTCACTGGACCACACCACCACACCGTCTGCTGGACATGGGAAAGGAACTCTCCTTCTCTCTGTGCCTGGTTGCTCTTGCCTTTGATTCCTTCACTGGTATCGAAGCCCAAGTCCTTAGGATTCTGGCATATACTAAAGACCATTTGAGACATTCAGCCTTGTGGACTGAACAACTACTGGATTCATAGGCAGACATTGTTAGAATAGCTGACCCACAGCCTGTGAGCCATTTTTGTGAATTATATATGGGATATATAAATATATTGCCTTGGTAATATATATATGGAATATATATCCCATTTATAGTATAAATATATTTTTCAACTTTATAAGCTCTGTTTCTCTAGAGAACCCTGACTAATACAGGGTTCTAGAGCTGAAAGGAGAAGTAGATACATGTCCCCATCCCTAACCCAGAAGCTCTCTCCAATTTATTAAAACCACTTGCAAACGAAAACTTAGTTCTCTCCAATGGAGTCTCACAGGAGAAACAAAGTACTCTTAAGGGTAGACTGCAAGGCCAACAGCAGACGGACGACCAACAGGAATTGAACTCAACATTTTCGGAGATTCCTTGTCTCTTAATGCCATATCAGGGCTTCTCCTCTTCTTCATCTTATTATTTTATTTTATTTTATTTATATTTTTCTCTTTTTTCAGCCTATAGATCATTTTGCATATATATTAAGGCTCCCTGTCTAGTGTTTTTACGGGGCTCCTGAGTGTGCAAACAAGTCGGTCTCTGCATCTGTGTTCTGTTTCCTGTGCCTTTTCTTTGGCTCTTTTCCTTCCGTTTGCTTTGTCCTATCCTGGTGTGTTAATTGTTGTTTCATCTTATCTTATTATTGTCTCTTAGAAGCCTAAGATGGGAGGGGAGGTGGAGAGGAACTGGGAGGAATAAAGGGAGGGGCAACTGCAATCAAAATACTCTTTGTGGGGAAGAAAAGCTATTGTCAATAAAAGAGTAAAAAGGTACTAATCCCATTCATAATCACCTCCCCAACACCCCACCTCTGATTACTGTCACCCAGAGATTTGGGTTTCAAGCTGTGAATTTATAGGGGGAGCACAAGCATTCAAACCACAGCACCTGCGCTTTCTCCACACGTAGCTAATACTTAAATCAAATTATAACCAGGAAGTTTGCTGGCAAGTGCTTAGGAATATGAACTGAGGTGCTGTTGGTAAGATCCAAATGTTCAGTGTACTGGATTCCAACCATCTAACTCGGTCATTTTCAAATCCTACTTCTATTTTATTAGAAACAGGGCACATTGCAGGGGAAAGTACTACAAAGAATGCATACACAGACCTATAGATGCACACACAGAGACTCTGCCCCCCTCCCCCCGTGCTCTGGCTGAATTACGGTAGCCTACCCTGAGTCCCGTCCTAGCAAACTCACAACCCGAAGGAGGCCAGAAGAGGCACGGGGAGAGGGATGCCAGAGGCAAGGTAAGTCGCCAACTTGACTGGTTTCACATTCACAATAGAAACTTACCTCTGGAAAAGTGTCAGGGTCCAGCCTCAACAGGTTCACACATTCCAGGGTAGGGTGTGTGGATTAGAAAAATTAGGCAGGCCAGGTGGTGGTAGCGGCACGCGCCTTTAATCCTAGCACTCAGAAGGCAGAGGTAGGCAGATCTCTGTGAGTGTGAGGCCAGTCTGGTCTACAGAGCTAGTTCCAGGACAGTTAGGGCTGTTACACAGAGGAAACCTGCCCTGGGGGGGGGGGGGACAAAAAAAAACAGAAAAATTAAGTCAGAGAAACAGAAATATGAAAAGAAAGACAGAGACCTAGAATAGAACCGGGAGGGCGACCTAGTGTGTACTGAATACTGAATACACCCACGTTTATTTTCCAAACACTTATATACCCCAATCCAAAAGGGGGGGGGGAAGAAGGCAAAAGACTGCTTTAACATGACACAAAGGACAGCCAGAACAATTACTTGCTTCAATACTTGAGATACCAAGCTACTATTTCCTGAGTTAAGCATTCTGATGTTTTGGGCAAGAATATACCTTAGATCAAGTGTCCTGTAGGCAGCCACTCCCTGAGTCAAACCTGTTTTTAAATGATGGAGCAGGAATAGCCTTGAATTTTCTGTCCTTTGGTTGAGGTGGAGCGGATCCACCTCTACGAGCCATCTTAAATATCCAAAACACACAGGATATCTTGTCTGTAGCCACACCTTAAGTCAGACCTATTGTGGATAACTTTGAAAGAGCAAAAGTAGGCGCAAATACTCTGACCTACAGTCAAGACGCGGGTCCTCACAGGGAGTCCACGAAGCTGTTTCCAAACAGGTTTAACTAATAAGGGAGGGGCCCATCCTGAATGTGGGCAGCGCCATTCCCTGGGCTGAGACCCCAGACTGAATGAAAAGGAGAAAGCAGGGCTCAATGGTTAAGGGCATTGCCTGCTCTTCCAAAGGTCCTGAGTTCAATTCCCAGCAACCACACGGTGGCTCACAACCATCTGTAAAGAGGTCTGGCGCCCTCTTCTGGCCTTCAGGCACATACACAGACAGAATATTGTATACATAATAAATAAATATTTTTTAAAAAAAAGGAGAAAGCAAACTGAGTGCTGTGATTTGTCACATGACTGACTGTCTCGGTCATGTCCCTGCCACCAAGTACTGTTCCTTCACACTGTGAACCAGAAAAATGCTTCCTTCCTTCCTTTGCTTTCTGCAGTTCTGTCACAACAGGAAACGCTGCGAATACACAGGCTGTGCAGAGACACAGGAATACGGACGACTGTGGTACACCTGGAGCACTGTCCTGGACCACAGTAGCCAGATTGTGCCTGAAATCACAGTGCTTGGGACAGGGAGGCAGGAGGATCGTGGGTCTGAGGATGCCTGGGCTGCATCGGGAGGTCCCAGTCAGTCTCAGTTACACAGTGGAAAAAACAAACAAAAACCCACAACAGAATACCCTATTTGGTGAGGAGATATTGAGAAGAGCGAGTAAACAGTCCCCAGGTGGAGAGGCCTGTGATCCCAGCTGTCCGGGGTGCAGAAGCAGGAGAATCAAGCTCAAGGCCAGGGGTGAGGGAGACAGCTCAGTAGTAATGTGCTTGGCATGGAAGCACAAAGACCTAAGGGTTTGGGTCTCCAGCACTCAGGTTAAAGGCAGGCAGGACTGCAAAGACCTGTCATCTCAGAACTGGGGAGTCAGGGACAGGGCGACCCCTGGGGCTGACTGAACCACCAGCCTGGCCAAACTGGTAAGCTCCACGCTAAGAGACCTTGCCTCAGAAAGTAAGGAGGAAGAGACTTGATGGCCTCCACATACAAGCGTGCACACATGCGTTACAGCTCTGAGGGAAAAGGCAGGTGTAACTCCGAGGGGACAACATATCCTGGCAGTTGGAGCCAACACCATACAACAAAACTCACAGAAGAAATGTATTAGGAAGAAAAAACCCAGGAAGATGGCTGTCTCTGCTCAGGCAAGAAGCAGAGAACTGAGCAGAAGACAGGGTTTATAGAGGGTTCCTTGGGGGCGGGCAGAAGTTTCCAGGGTGGAGATTTCTAGAGTGGGGATTGGGGAAATTTCAAGTCCTGAGTTTTTTTTTTTTTTTTTTTTTTTTTTTTTTTTTTTTTTTTTTTTTTTTTTTTTTGCTCTGTAAGACGGAGCTTGACCGCCTGTGTCTGAAGCTGTCATGACCAGATTTCAGTTTTAGAAATATCAGTTTCTTCTGTGGGAAAGGTGCAGTCAGCCCAAGAGCAGTAGTTAAGGGGTCTATACTATAGCTCAGGCAACCATTGCCCACCCTTAACCCCTCGTGCTAGGGACGTGCCGCCACGCTCCTAGGCCTCCGGCAGCAGGCACCTGCATCTCATCAGCAGCAAGCTTTCTCTCATGCCTATGGCAGGCCTGAAATGTCAGAGATGAACGCCCTGGCTACATCCTCAGCCAGGGAGGACCCGGCTGGTGAACAGTTCTGGGGCATCTGTTCTGCCTCAGTTGAGAGTAAGCTCCAGGCCACAGTGGCAGCCAGCTGGAGAGCAGACATTCTGGCTACTCGCCCTGGTCTCCCTTCTCCTTGTGTTCCTTGTTGAAAACGCCGTCCTTGTGCCCTCCACGGCTCACATAAATCACTTAGGTCTTCCTCCCAGCCCGTGCCTTTGGTGGAATCTCAACCAACATGAGTCCGCCATGGCTGAGGAGGGATGAGGCCTCTAGAAAGCAAAGAATGTGGAGCTGTGGAGGGGGCCTGGTTCAGATCCAAGCACAGTTCAATCCCCCAGAACCCACGGAAAAAGAGTCAAGTGGGATGTTACATGCGCGCAGTCTCAGCACCGGGGAATGTTGCCTGTTTATAATCTCAGCACTGAGGAGGTAGTGGAGAATGAAGATCCCTGGGGCTCCCGGACCAGCCAGTTGAGCTTAATTGCCGAGTCCCAGGCCCTGCAACACCTTCTCTAAAGAAAGATGGCTAGTACCCCTGAGGAAAAACACAGGGGGGTGTCTTCTGATTTCTACACACACACACAGGAGCGCACACATATAAACATACAGCACCACAGACAAAGGGAATAGGCTGGAGATGTGTTCCAAAGATGTTGAGACTAGCTAGGAAAGACACTAGGGAATTACGGGGATCCATCCAGGCTTCTGGTTTGAGTGACTGTGGACTCACCACGCAGTGAAGCAAAGGAGAAAGAAGATGAAGGCTCCGAGCTGACCACTGAGAGCTAGCTAAGCATGCGGAGTGGAGAAGCAGAATATTGGACACACCAGCTGGACCTGAGAAGACAGGCCCAAGTGGAGATTTGTTCTTTTTTGTTTGTTTGTTTGTTTTGGTTTGGTTTTTCCGAGACAGGGTTTCTCTGTAGCTTTGGAGCCTGTCCCGGAACTAGCTCTTGTAGACCAGGCTGGTCTCGAACTCACAGAGCTGGTCTCGAACTCACAGAGATCCGCCTGCCTCTGCCTCCCGAGTGCTAGGATTAAAGGTGTGCGCCACCACCACCCGCCTAAAAATGTATAGCCCAGGCTGGCCTCAAACTCGTGATCCTCCTGCCTCTGCCTCCTTCAGCAAATCCTACTGGCATAAGCCACCACAACCGGCCCAAGTGGAGATTTGTATTTAGTACAACGACTTCTGTCATTTTTGTGGTCAGTACATGAATCCCTTTTGTATCTGTGAAGAATAAAGACTAAATGGAGGCAGAAGCCTGTCCTCCCTGAGAGATGTCACAGGGGATCAGATTCCACTTATCAACTCACAAAAACTAGGGCAAAATCACGTGACCTGGACTTTGTTTACATATGGGGGGTGGTGCATGACAATCTGTTATTCAGAGTGGTGTGGCAGTAGTGACTGTCTGAGTGACAGCAGCTATACCCTCCCCTTTCTATAGGTCCCCACAGGTCATCTTGGGAGAAGAACACCAAGAATTCATGCTAGTTCATCACCATGGTCAAACAGCGCCAAATGCTGATTGAAAAGGGGTGGGGGGGGATCAATGTTACATTTCTTATCCTGAGAGATAGATCTGTGGATTAGCTTTTAGTTGTTGTTGTTGTTGTAAGCATAACTGTGCACACGGAACACTGTTTCAAAGACAGGATTTCGTGTATCCCAGTCTGGCCTGGGACTCACTACTTAGCTGAGGATGTCCTTGAACTCCTGAGCCTGCTGCATTCACCTCCCAAGTGCTGAGGCTGTGGGTACCGTACCACCACACACGGTTTATACAATGCTGGGTATTGAACTCAAGGTTTCAGGCAAGCTAGACAAGCCCTGTACCAACCGAGTGACCTACCCACTCCAAGGGTGGTTGACTTTAAGAGTAACACCCCACCCTTCACCTTTGCCAACTCATCACCTAGAAAGCTAGTGTCTCGCTGGTAAATGATTAAAGTGTTTTGTTGTTGTTTCTGTTTTCTTTGGGTAGTTTTTCTTTTTTTTAAATATTTATTTATTATGCATACAATATTCTGTCTGTGTGCCTGCTGGCCAGAAGAGGGCACCAGACCCCATTACAGATGGTTGTGAGCCACCATGTGGTTGCTGGGAATTGAACTCAGGACCTTTGGTAGAGCAGGCAATGCTCTTAACCTCTGAGCCATCTCTCCAGCCCCTTTGGTTAGTTTTTCGAGACAGGGTTTCTCTGTGCAGCCCTGGCTGCCCTATAACTCACTCTGTAGACCAGGCTGGCCTTGAACCCAGAGTTACACCTGCCTCTGCCTCCCCCCCCCCCCCAGCACGGGGATTAAAGGTGTGTGCCACCACTCCCAGCAGGATTAACGGTTTTAAATCAGAAACCTAAGGCTTTGGCACCACCAACAGCCCTGAGGCTCTGTCTTTATACACCTCGGCTCTCAGACCTCCAGCCCACCCACCTGTGTGCCGCCAGCATCTTTCTGTGGTAAATGCTAGACATTTTCCTCTCCTTGGCAGCTACCCAAGAAATATGAATTCAGCCTTCCCGCCCCTGACCCTGAGGAAGGCTCCCCGTCGTGTGGTCTCCAGTCTTGTCACCGACCTTGGACAGCCAGGAGTCCTCAGTGGCACTCTGTCACTGCGTCACTTGGCTCTGTAAGCTTTGCAGGACCCTCTCCATCCCACTCACACCCCTGTCCCCTGCTCCCCACGAGAAGGAACTTGGACCGGTTTCTCAAGGACTGTCTAGAGAGTTCGTGAGGGACACCAGTTTGGGCAACTGAAAGGGAACCCGTTCCCACGGCTGGAATAAAATCTCTGCCTTCGGGGGCTCCCTCCCCTGGTATTCATCTTGCTTGGACGTCCTGCACTTCCCGGCTTTATTCACCATTTTATCCCAGCATCCTATGGAGAATTTGATCAGAAGAGAATCTCAGCGTATAAACTCACCACACCTGCACATTTTATTGCAAGTATGTTGTTTGTTTGCTTGATTCAGATGGGGGGAGGAATGGTGGGAAATTAAGAGCCACAGGAAAGCTGTCCTCACAGTTCGGTTCCTCTGCTGCCGTGGGCTCCTTTCCAGTTGGTGCAACAAGAGATCCAGGGCCTGTGTTTGCTTTTCTTGGCATCTTCAGAGGTGATGTCTACAGCTGAAGACACTGGGGCTGTTGCCAGAAGCCCTGTTGGAGCTGGGACTATGTGATTTCGGGTTCTAAGATCTCATCTGCTCGCAACGATGGGGAACATTTTGATCTTGGCAGACACTCCTCGTGCCGACACTCCAAATTCACCAGCTTCTTCTCCCTACTTCTCAGATCCCAAGCAGAGCATCTGAGTGACTTCTGGACACACACAACTGGGTAGCAACATCATCTCTGGAATTCCGTGTCTCTCCTGTGGAGAACTTGTCACTGTGGACACAAACAAGATCACCAACTACTAGTGACCTGGCAGCACTTTAGCATGTTCCCAGGAGAGCAAAGAAGAGCAAAACGTCCTTTCCTAGTAGCTGGCTCCACTGTCCTGCCCATTTCAAACCCGGAAAGTAAATGTTTTGGCTGTGCAGCTGAGCACTGGCTGGATGCAGAAAAAAGAAAAAAAAAAAAACATGCCTTGAAAGTACAGTATTCATGTATTTACAGCCAAGGGTCTTGCTCTATGTATGACACGACCTCCTACACACGGTTCTACTGTAGCCTGCTCTCTCTACTCTCTGACATTCTTGTCTTAGGTTTTGCTGCTATGCCTTATTTTTCCTCAGAATCTTGTTATACTGTTTATCTTGCTTCCACTGACTTCTCCCCACTGCCCATGTTTGCCCACTCATGTTGCCTGCATAAAGTCTTCAAACTGTCTTTGATGAGAACAAAACATTTCTGGAAGCACAAGAGTGTAGAGCTTTGAGGCGGCCTGCTTCTGTAACTGAGCAAAGCAAAGTTATACTCCCGAGCGTGGGGGAAGCAGCTTGACACAACCCTTGCACAATGTTCTTGTACATCTAGTGTGCATATCCCTTAAAGGATTCTGGGATCTTACCTCCCCGCTCATTAATTCTCCAGTTGCTGGTCCTCACCTTCTGTGTCCTGATGAGACCAGTACCACTATGTGTTAAGTGCAGAAGAAGCAACTGGGCGGTGGTGATGCACGCCTTTAATCCCAGCACTCAGGAGGAAGAGACAGGCAGATCTCTGTGAGTTTGAGGCCAGCCTGGTCTACAGAGTGAGTTCTAAGACAGGCTCCAAAGCTACAGAGAAACCCTTTTAAAAAACAACAAAAGTAGAAGAAGGAGGAGAGGAAGAAGAGGAGGAAGAGGAGGAGAAGGAAAAGGAAGAAGAGAAAGAAGATAGATAGATAGATAGATAGATAGATAGATAGATAGATAGATAGATAGGATAATGTCTTCTCCTGGCTTAAATTGTGAAGTCTAGGGCTGTAAAGACAGCTCAGTGGCTACAGGCATCGGTTGCTCCTGCCGAGGACCTGGTTTGGTTCCCACCACCCACGTGGCAGCTCACAACCATCTAGAATTCCATTTCCAGGGGATCCAACACCCTCTTCTTATCTCAGCTGGCAGCAGGCAAGCACATGGTGTAAGCAAATACTCATACACACAAAATAAAAATTCATCAAAAGACATATTAAACAATCCCATTGCCCTGACTCTCCCGTCGTTTTCTGAATGCTTGCATTCTACTTGTATTTAAGTTTCCTTTGCTACAAAGCAAATTACCATAAATTTAGAGCCTCAAAGCAAAGCATGTATGTGATCTCATAGTTTCTACAAGCCAGAAGTCTGAGCAGTGTTACTGGTTTTCTGTGTAAGGCATTCCAAAGCTGAAATCTTGGTGCTGGGTGGGACTTCAGTCCCTAATATCAGGGTCTTCTCCTATGCTCCCCGGTTCTGTGTGTACAGGACTGAAGTGAGGTCCTTGGGGGCTGTTGCTTGTTTGTTCTATTGACTGTTTTGTTAGTTACTCTCAGAAGCTACCCTAATCACAGAGCTGTCTCCAAATCCAGGTTGGCAAAGGGCCTTTTTCTTTGTTTCTAGCTCAGCTAGACAGCATCATAGTGACTGTGCTACCCACACTCAAGGAGAGACCATACAAGGAATAAAATTCTGCCAGCAATCTCTACTGATGTTGGGCTACCTACAAACCCAGAATGTACCCTTTTTCCTTAAAACAATAGCACATGCAATAATTTCCCCCATCCTGTTTCTGTGGTCAGTATGTCTGGAGGCCACGCCACTGTGGTGTGCACAATCTTTGTTCCACTCACAGAGTCTTATACTTCGTTACGTTAATATACTATGCCGTATTCTACCATTCCCTAACTGGTGGCTGTTCAGACACATTCTGGTCTTCGCTCTACTATGTGACAAAGTCATCGTCTGATGAAAAGCTTTGAATAATCATTTCTTTGTCTGGGTCAACGAAATTCGCTGCAAATGAGTTTCTCTTTATAGAGACAGCATCACTTTGTTCCCTTTCTCCCAAATATTTTAGCACAGTTTTCAGCTTCGGAGTCTTCCTTTGTGTGACAAGGTTGAGTAACTTGAGTAATTTAAGGGAAAAGTCATATTTCTTGTTCTGTGGATGGTTCATGTTCTTTGCTGATTTGTGCTGATTTGTTGATATGCCCTCAATTCCTAGAAGCAGCTAATCCTTTTTTTGTGATAAAAAAAATGTCAAATAATCTGCAAGTTTGTTCTTGTCTTTTGACTTCTAATGTTGTTCTGCTATAAAGAAATTCCCCAAATATGCAATTGAATTTGGTGATCTATCACCTTTGGATTTTGAACTGAAAGGTGGTCCTGATTCCATTGTTTTGAAGGGAAGCCACCAAGTTTTTTGTTTGCTTTTTTGTTTCTTGTGTCAGCAGCTTCTTTCTTTTGTTTTTTGTTTGTTTGTATTTGTTTTTGAGATAGGGTTTCTCTAAATGGCCCTGGCTCTCCAGGAACTCTTTCTGTAGACCAGGCTGGCTTTGAATTCAGGGAGGGTGTGCCACCACGCCTAACCAGTTTCATTTTTTCATATTTAAATCCTGGTGTTCTTGGAACTCAAGGTTTTAATCTAGGACTACCACTTTCAAATCTCTCCAATCAGTAATTTTTTTTTTTTACTTCTCAGGGAAGGGGAGGAATAATGGCCACCGGAAGGCAATGTAGAGAAAGACCCTCTTCCTGGGTGCTGGTCTGCTCAAGTGTAATAGAGGGGACCACGCGGATCCAGGGTCTGGCAGCATGCGTACCAAAAGCCAGACACTCAGACACTCCGATGGGCTGAACTTGAAGAACTCAACAACCAGGCAATGTGCAGTGAGAGCGGGAAGATGAGTCACTAATTTCCGAGTATGGTGCCGTCTGTTGTTGGGTTGCTGGGTTGGTTTTCAGCATTGTAGAATGAACTTGGACCTTGAGCGTGCTGGGGAAGCTCTGGCAGCCTTCTGTGTTCCTATTCTTGAGAAAGTACCTCCTTCTCAGCAAAAGTTACGAAACTTTTCAGCCCTAGTGTCCTATGGTTCTTTCCAAGTCTTCATGAACGTCCTCAATGTTCTTTGAATCTTCAAAGTTTAAATACAGTAATAGGTATCTTTGGCAAGCCATTTGTAGATTTGAAGAACGCACAAACTTGTGTGATCATGGCAGCACTCATGCTACAGAACAGGCTGACAACTCCTAAAACATTCTCTCAGGCTACTACTGTTAGTGCTTCCCAAAGCAGAAAACCCATCTGCTCTTCACGCCAGAGCTTTGCCTGCTCCAGAATTATGTCATACACATGGAATCCTGCTGCTGTAGTCTGTGTCCCTGTCCTCCCCGACTCATGTACTGAAACCTGATCCCCTGTGTGTTTGTGTTAAGAAGTGGGAACATGGGGAGGGGTTAAGTCAGAAGTGCAGAGAATTGACATGTAGGATTAGTGTTCTGATAAGAGAGGCCCCAGGATCTGCAAGATGGCTCTGTAGGTGAAGGCTCCCCTTTGTCAGGCTGGATGACCTGAGTTCCATCCTTGGTACCCATCTGATGGAGAGAGAGAAAGCACTTCTAGAGTGCACCTCTGACTTTCAGAGGCAGGCCATGGCATGCACGTGCATGAATGCACATATGCACACACACACACACACACTAAATAAAAATGCAGCAAAAGAAAAACAGGCCTGAAGGAGCTTTCTCCTCTTACTGTGTGAGAACGTACACTGGTCATCATCTATGAGAAACTGGCCTTCAGTGGACACTGTTCTTCAGTGGACACCTGGAACATGGACTCGCCAGGCTCCTAAATGGTGTGCACTAAATTTACATTGTTTATACATTACTCAGTTTAGGCTACTGTGTTATATTTACCCTCAGCTACCTACTGTGCAGTCTTTTGAGACTGGCTTCTGTCCCTCTAACACAACACTCTGGAGACTCATTCATGCTGTTATATATGAAAAAAGGTCTTCTTTTTCCTTCTGCAGGATAGGGTGTTATGAGATCAGTGTCATGGTTTGTGCAAGGTGAAGTTTCGAACTTCATGTTTCCAGTTTTCGGGGACTAAAAACATTACATCCATATCTACAACATACAGATCCTCTCTCTCCCTCGTGTGTGTATGTTCTTTTTTTTGGGCAGGGTTCCATTGTATAACCCAGGCTGGCCTGTAACTTGTGATAGCCCTGCCTCCACCTTCCAAATGCTAGGTTATAGGTGTCAGTAGCCACACACAGATTCTCTCCTTCCTTTTCTTTATTTTCTCTCTCTTCCCTTCTCTTTCATTTTTCTTTCCTTTTTTAAAGCAACTAGCACTTTTTTTTCACTGCTAGTAAAACACTCAGTTGATTTTTCAAGATGTGTTTTAATATGCTATGTACTTACTAAACTTATTTAGTTCTAGGAGATCTTTTAGATGCCTTTTTTTCCCCCAAAGATTTTAGAAATTAATTATGTGAATAAATGTCTGTCTTTGTGGAGGTTACACACATGCATGTGGTTCCTGAGCAGGCCACAAGAGGGCATCAGACCCCCCTGGAGCTGATGGTAGGAAGCTGCCCTACATTAGCATTGGAATTGTAAACACTGGTCCTCTGCAAAAGCAGTGTGTTCTCTTAACCACTGAGCCATCTCTCCAGTCTTGCCTCCTATGTAGACAGACATCTGTTAGTAGAAACAGTCTCATTTCTTCCTCTCTTGCCATCTCCTTATGCATCTTTCCCTTACCTCACTGTATCTACTGACTTCCAGTTGTTGGTAGGTTGGATGGAAGTGGGCAGGCTGTGTTCTCCCCAATCCCAGGAAAACACTGTTCTGTCAGGAAGCAGAACACTGATGCAGGTTTTTTTTTTTTTTTTTTTTTTTTTTGGTTTTTCGAGACAGGGTTTCTCTGTGGTTTTTAGAGCCTGTCCTGGAACTAGCTCTTGTAGACCAGGCTGGTCTCGAACTCACAGAGATCCACCTGCCTCTGCCTCCCAAGTGCTGGGATTAAGGGCGTGCGCCACCACTGCCCGGCTGATGCAGGGTTTTTGTAGATCCATTTAATAATGTTAAGTGGTTCACTTCTGTGGCCTGCCGTAGTGCACAGTAGGCTAGAGCTGAGTACACGCCTTCCCCTCACACTGCTCTGGCAAGGGTGTGTTATTACAGCAAAAGGAAAAGCTAAAACACTTATATTTCCACCACGAATAGATGTTGAGCTTTGCCAAATGGGTCTTCCTCATCTGTTATTTTATCAAATGGATTTTATTCTCTAAGAGATTATATATAATGGGTTACACTGATTGAGTTTTGGATGCTGAACCTTGTATTCCTGGTGCAAGCCCTACTTTATGTACATTAATTCTTTATATATTGCTAGATCCGATATTTTCTTATTTAGTTGGGGATTTTGCAGTTATATTCAGGAAGGAGATTAATCCATAGATTTCTTGTAATGTGTGCCTGCTTTTGGAATCAGAACAACATTGGCCTCACAGAATTAAGCTGGGAAGGTGTCAGGCTTTTGTGTTTTCTAGAAGAGATTACACAGTGCTGATGTGATTTCCTCCTCTGTTTGATAGAATTAACCACCGGAACAATCTGAGCCTGGTTTGTTTGTTTGTCAGAAGATTTAAAAATACAAACAAACTTCTTTAAAAGACATAGGTCTCAGGTGGTAGTGGTAGCACACACCTTTAATCCCAGCAGAGGCAGTTGAATCTCTGAGTTCAAGGCCAGCCTGGTCTACAGAGCAAGTTCCAGGACAACCAGAGCTACACAGAGAAACTCTGCTGAAAAACCCACACATGATAGATAGATAGATAGATAGATAGATAGATAGATAGATAGATAGATAGATAGATAGATAGATAGATATTTAAAAGATACAGGCCTCACCATTTTATCTCAGGGAGTGCTGGATATGTGTGCCTTTTGAGTGGTTTTATTTTTTATACACTGATGTGGGATTCCCCTCTGTATGCTGTGATTACCATTAATGAATAAAGAAACTGTCTTGAGCCCATGATAGGATAGAATAGAGCTAGGTGGAGAAAACTAAACTGAATGCTGGGAGAAAGAAGGCAGAATTAGGGAGAAGTCATGTAGCCCTGCTGGAGATAGACACCAGAACTTTACCAGGTAAGCCACTGCCATATGGAGATGGGCTAAATTAAGATATAAGAGTTAGCCAATTAAAAGCTAGAGCTAATGGGTCAAGCAGTGTTTTAAATAATATAGTTTCTGTGTGATTATTTCTGGAGCCTGGGTGGCCCAGAAACGAACAAGTGGCCTCCTTATTACAACAATAGACTTGGAGAGGTTAATAATTAGATGTTTCTAACTATACTTTTTACTCCAGTGTTGACAATTGGAGCTGGGACCTTGTGATGTTAAGCACTTGCTCTACCTCCAAGTGCACCTTTACCCTTTTTACTGTTCTTTTAACAAGATTGGGCTCTAGGTGGCATTTCCTCTTCCGCTCCTGATGTTGGTAATAAGTGATTGTCTTAGTCACTGTGGGTCGAGGACGGTGAAGGATGGAGACTTTACGTCACTGCCAAGCCGAGATGCTGGGCACCCACAGCTGTGTGGGTCCAGTTAGAAGACACAAAGCTTCTATTAATTCAGAGATGAAGTTCAGTTTATCATTCCCCAAAATAGCAGTAGGCTGAGGGCCAGCCTGTCTGCAGCAGCTTCATGGACACAGATTCCTATGAGACAATGCAAAGGGCCGATGACACCTGAGATTGTAACCAGTTGTGTCAGAGGAGAGAAACACTGTGCTTAGGGAGTCAGTGTCATCTCCATTGAATGGGCATCTTAGGTTTTTCCCCTGTTGCTGTTGACAAGAGACTCTAACAAAAGCAGCGCAAAGGAGAAATGGCTGATTCAGCTCAGTGTCCAGCTGTAGTTCACCAGTCAGGGAAGGCACAGAAGCAAGAGCTTGAGGCAGCTGGTCCCAGCACATCTGCAGACAAGAAGCCAGCAGTGGCGACTGTATGCTAACTCTCAGTCCGCTTTCTCTAAAACGGTCCTGTCAACATTAAAGTGGGTTCTCCCACGTCAGTTATTAAGAGACTCTCCCCATGTGCTCAGAGGTCCATGTCCTGGGTAATGGTGGATTCTGTCAAGTTGACAACGCCACCCATGACAGTGAGTGTGTCCTTCCTTTGCTCTGCAGGGACGTCATCCCAGTTCCACAAGACAGTAAGCATGCCTGGCGTTAGAAGATGATACTACCTTCGGAGGATGTGTACTGACACTGACAGAAAGTCTGTAACAAAACATAGTCAGTGTCTTACTCCAAGCATCCTGAGCATAAGCCAGCCCTTCTCTAGATGCACGAGAGCCTGGGTTCCATGCCCGATACCTCAAAAAGAAATTAAAAAGTGAACCATCCCCCATATAATTTTCTAATTCCCTGGCTAGAAATTTGGCATTAAATTAATCATTCCAAAACAATGGTTCAATTTGTGTTCATTGACTATTGTTTTTCTTTAGTCTATTTTTTTTTCCATTTTTTGAGATAAAGTTCCACATCTAGCTCAGGCCGACCTAGGATTCACTATGTAACAGGCTGTCCTTGAATTTGCTGCAATGTCCCAGCCTACTAAGTTCCGGCATGATAGGCATGTGCCACCGTTCCCAGAGGCAGTGTTCCTTTTTTCCTCTTTTATAATTTCGTAATGGGATATCACTATGCACCCGCTTTCAAGAGAAACAAAACAAAGGCCCAAGAAGGGATCTTGAAACCAAGGCTCATGATGTATGTGCTCGATGCCCGTATCTGAAGACAGATGTCATAACCTGCAGACAGAGCACCCGTATTCCGAAGCATCCCCACCACTTAGCAGTATGGTGGCTTTCAAGTGAGGGCATGAACGGGTAATCACCTCAATGGCAACAAGACAGAACTAGAACATGCTGCACTCCCAAGTCTATTCACAAAGGTCATCTTTGGCCCTGGAATAAAGTCCCCATCAAACTTGTTAGTACAGGAAGAAAATGGGAAACAGAAGCAAAAAGAAGAAAGATAAGAAGCAAAAGATTTTGGGTGGGGTATGATCAAAGAGTTATTCACTGCAAGCTCTTTGGACTCGTAATCCTCCTAAAGACCCCTGGCTCTATGACTCACACTAAGAAAAGTGAACGAGCTTGTCCATATTTACACTGGGTAGACCCAAGCCTCGCAGCAAATGAAAAACAAAAAGAGAATATAAGGTAGAGGAAGGGGTGAGAGGAAGGAAACACTGAGGATGTTATAAAAGTCATTTTATAAGGTACACACACACGTGCATGCACATACACCCACACACTCACACACATATACACACACGCATACACACACACATATACACATGCGCGCGCGCACACACACACACTGTACCATAGTTACTCTACCCAGGGGATAATGGTCCTTCCAGAAGCCCAGAAGCCGTAGGTTTCCAAAGGGAAAGGGGAGGTGTCTCACAATTGGAACTGGGCTTTCCATTTGGAAAGCTATGCTTTCCTGGAAGGAATTAAGGGGAATATTGGGGGGGGATTATAAGCAAAACACATTATGTACATTTGTTTAATAATTAATAAAATATTACTTTATAACTGATATTTTAACAAAATACTATTTTTTTAAAAATAGTGTGAAGTACTAGGAAAATGTGGCTGAGCAGTCACGAGACATGGATTTTCTACTCAATCAGTTTGCACCATTTCTCATGATATGGCACAGGAACTGTGACAGGCTAAGGAAGACTCCCTGTGGGAGCAAAACCCAAAGGTGGCACACAGGGGTGGCACACAGGGGTGGCACACAGGGGTGGCACACAGGGGTGGCACACAGGGGTGGCACACAGGGGTGGCACACAGGGGTGGCACAAGCATCACCGAGGGCATTCTTGCTGTTTTCAATAGTTCTGCTTATATAAATATACTTGTATGTCTTCTGAGAATTGAGTATCCAAATCATCTTTCATACTTTTTATTTATTTACCGTGTGTGTGTGTGTGTGTGTGTGTGTGTGTGTGAGTGAGATGCCCATGCCACCACATGCATGTGGATGTCAGAGGAAAACTTAAGGGAACTGGTTCTCTCCTTCTACCATGTTGGTCCTCGGAACCTCACTCAGGTAATGAGACCTGGTGGCAAATGCCTTTGTCTGCTGAGCCGTTTCAGTGGCTCTGGATTGTCGGATGCTCTTACGTATCGTGGATATTAATGCTAGTCAGAGGGACGGATCACAGACGTTTCCTCCCATGCTCACGCTATCTTGTCACGCTGCTGATTGGCTCCTTTGTAGCACAGAAGCTTTTGAGTTCAAGATAATCCCATTGGGCTATTTTTACCTTTAATGTCTGTGTTTTAGTGTCCAATCTTCAGAATCCCTTAAGTTTTGAAGGAAGAGTAAAAGTCACAATCTATAAGAACTACAAGCTAACAGCCATGGTCCAAGTATCCAACCTTGCCATCCAACCTGGAGGGGAATGCATATTCAAACATATCTTTTTTTTCTTTTTTTTAAAAAATATTTATTAATTTATTAT
>NW_026067911.1:5561046-5571504 GCF_014885135.2 Alexandromys fortis
AATGTAACGGCGTAAGCGAATGCAGACAGATTGTCAAAATATAGACAGCTTTAATGGAGGAATAGACTTACAGAACCACTGTTCCCGTGGAGACCAGGAAAGCAGAAGAGAGCGCTGGGAGCACTCTCGCCAAATTTATAGGAAAACTTTAGCCTGAGGCGAACACGCCCCCTAAGGGGTGGGACTTATACCTACAGGAAAATAATAAATTTTTTTTCTATTAACAAATTTATAATAAATCTGATTAATATAAATATATTCACATCAAATTTAATGAAGATAATACAAATCTGACGTAATGCCAACATTCAAAAATATAAAATAAAGTATAAGAATAGAATATTAGCTTGCATGACTCAACCTGGAGCTATTCCCTTTTATTAATGGCTGTCTGATCTTGAATCAGCTACTCATATTTTCTAAGTCTTCCAAGATTGGAAAAGCAACAGCTATGTTGCAGTTTGTTTTTTGACAGGTGACTATGAAACCAAAATAGAATTACATCTATTTCCCTTTCCTTCCAACAATTCCTCCCATGCATCCCACTCTGTCTGTCTGTCTATCTGTCTCTCTAATTCCTGCTCCCTCCCCACCTCTAATGGCCTCTTTTTAATTTTGTTACACACACACACCTTGATAGATACATAGATGGATATATATATATATACGTATATATATATATATATATTCCTAAACTTATAAATACAACTTGCACTGCCTTATGTTCCATATATATACCTCAGAGCTGACCATTTGGTACTGAGTCACCAAGTGGGACTCTTCCTTGGGAAAACTATTTTCTCCTGCTCTCAGCATCCTTCAGTTGCCTGTGGGTTTTGCCCAGGGTTGGGACCCTGTGCTATTTCCCCCTTTGTGTTAGCATGCCTGCTGATGTTGTTCTTACTCAGGACCTGTTGAAGAAGCCATACTGTTGAGACTTCACGGGTAGAGAGCTGCCCTGGCATGTCTGGGAGATGCACTCTCACAGCAGACATCCTGGTCCTCTGGCTCTTACGATCTCTCCAGCTCCCTCTTCTCGGGTGTTCCCTCCACTGTAAATGCAAGAGCTGCATCGCAGATGGGTCAGTTGGCGCTGGGCACCACACAATCACTTATCTGCATTTTTATCAGCAGTGGTTTTCTGAAGTGGTTGTGACTCTTGCAAAGGTTGTTCCTCTTCTTGTTGAGGAAGAATATACATTGAAGGCTACACTTACCTGTGAGCATAAGGATAAGTATTTATCATGTAGTTAAGGTCTATGCTGGTAGGCTGGAGAGATGACTCAGTGGTTAAGAGCCTTGGCTGCTCTTCCAAAGGTCCTGAGTTCAATTCCCAGCAACCATATGGAGACTCGCATCCATCTATAATAATATCTGGTGCCCTCTTCTGGCCTGCAGGCATACATAATAAATAAATAAATAAATAAATAAATAAATAAATAAATAAATAAATAAATAAATCTTCTTTTTAAAAAAATTATGCTGATTTAGCAAAGTAGAAGCAGTGACTTCTCCTCTAAGATTCATGACCTCACTCACTTTGGGTAGCTGGCTAGGTTTCCAGATATCAGGCATGATTTCCCTGTTGTTGAGTAGGCTTCACGTCCAGTTAGAGAGCTCTTGGTCACCCCTAAGATCCGAGTGTCATTACTGAGCCCTTAGCGCTATTATGTCATGCTTGTCATTGCTGTCGCTCATAGGCCCTGTCTTCCTCAGGGTTTCTATTGCTGTGATGAAACACCATGACCAAAAGCAACTTGGGGAGGAAACGGTTTATTTGGCACACACTTCCACACATAGTTCATTACTGAAGGAAATCAAAGCAGGAATTCAAGCGGGGTTGGAACCTGGAGGCAGGAGCTGATGCAGAGGCCATGGAAGGGTGCTGCTTACTGGCTTGCTCATCTTGGTTTTCTCAGCCTACTTTCTTGTATAACCCAGATCACTAGCTCAGGAAAGGCACCAACCACTCCCCCATCAGTCACTACGTTTTTTTTTTCCTTTAAGATTTTATTTATTATGTATAAAGTGTTCTGCCTGCATCTATGCCTGCAATCCAGAAGAGGGCACCAGATCCCATTACAGATGGTTGTGAGCCACCATGTGGTTGCTGGGAATTGAACTCAGGACCTTTGGAAGAGCAGGCAGTGCTCTTAACCACTGAGCTATCTGTCCAGCCCATCATCAGTCACTAGTTTTAAAAATGCCTTCCAGCTTGATCTTTGGAGGCATTTTCTTAATTGACACCCCCTCCTTTCACATAACTCTAGTTTATACCAAGATGATGTAAAGCTATCCAGCACAGGTACCACAGCTGGGTGGGTCTATTAGTTGTGTCTCTCCCTTGAACACTTACACAACACCTGCAGAAGGATTTCTTAAAACATTGTCCCCCGTGACAGAAAAAAATTCTTCCTTTTTAATAACCGTTTCCCCCATTTCAATAGCCCTCTCCTTTAGATCAGACAGAGTATGTCTGAAAGGACCCGAACAGAATAATGCAGAGAAGTTGTCTGTAGTTGGCCGGGGGCTCTCGGAGGCACTTACCGTAATCTGTTTAATTACTCTACCATGCTGTGTGGCCGCTGCGCTGGGGTCACCAGAAAACGCAACCATGTGGTACGTGGGATACAGAACATCTTCTACTGATTGAAGTCTATCCCCTGTGGAAATGTTTTAATGGAGTCCTTGAAGCATGTCCTAAGAAATGCTGTCAACATGTATTCTTCCTTGTCAGGCCTTTATTTTGTCAGGAATCTCTAGAGTTCCGTCTTTCCGTCTGTGGTTTACCGCTGTGTCTCCCATCTGTTCTCAAAGGTGGCATAGCTATGTTCAACAAAGCAGAGGGTAGCTGGCTCAGGGAGGAACATCAGCAACACTGCTGCTCGAGAGAAATCTCCCCATCAAATAAATCACTAGCACAGTCATCGTGTTCTGCTAGGCAGCAGGCACGCCCATACTACCTGATCATGCGCTCGGAAAAGAACAGACAGCAGAGAGAGCAAAAGAGAATACCCAATCAGCCACGTGGTGATGCTGGAAACCCCTAGCAGGGAGAATTTCAAAAGAAGGAAAAGGCTTTAAGAAAATGGATAGCTTACTCAGGATTTATAGAACAGAAAGATTTTTTTTTAAATAACAACAACATCTTCGACTCTAGCAGAAGTAAAAGATGGATGTAATCATCCAAGAACCCACAGCTGAGCCAGGCACAGTGGAAATACAATTTTGTAGCACCCTGCAAGCCCGGGACAGAGGCTAGCAAGAACACTTGTGCATTAATTTCATTTTACCATTTAATTGTACATCAGAATGCTGCTATAGAAGGCAACAGTAGGAAACCCATCAAATTACAAATATATATATTCTTGACCTTTCCATACTATGCACTCTCTCTGTGCTCACGCAATCACACATGGGCAAAGGACTCAAAGTCGGCTGGTAAAACACTCTTTAAAACAGTGGAAGGTTGAGTGGAGCCAGGGGTAGTGGTAGACACTTAGCAGGTGGAGGCAGGAGGACTGAGAGCTTGAGGTCAGTCTGGAACACACTGTAAGACTCAGTCTGTGACCAGTGTGATGGTTTAAATGGTTGCAGCAAGTCTGACAGCCAGAGTGAGATCCCCAGGACCAACACTATAGAAGGAAATAAATTTTCCAGGTGGTTCTTCATTCTCCTGTGTACACACACATACACAATAAACAAATGTTTACAAATATCAAATCAAATGTCATTTATTGGTTATTAACTAAATAAATTAGAGCATATCACACAACTGACTACACCAGCTGGAAAAAAAAGAAAGAGGGAAAATGTTCTTTGGGGGAATTTTTGAAATAAAGTCTTCTTGACTTCCTGACCAAGTCTCCTGAGTTCTGGCACTACAAGTGTGTGTCGCCATGCCCAGTTCAAAATAAATGAATTATTTACAGGCCTGGGGATATAGCTCAGAGCTAGAGTACTTGCCTGGATTTGATACCCAACACAAAGACACACCAAAAATTATTTACATATTTTCCCATATCACTATGTGCAAGGTTTCATGACACAATGTGAAGTAAAAGAAGCATGCATCTGTAGATCTCCCATGCTCTTAGATTGGTAGGATAAACATAGTAAAAACTGGCAATCTTACTAAAAGCAATCTACAGATTCACTGCAATACCCATCAAAATCCCAACACAATTCTTCACAGACTTCAAAAGAACAATACTCAACTTCATAGAGAAAAGCAAAAAACCCAGAATAGCCAACATAACCCTATATAATAAAGGAACTTCTGGAGGCATCACCATCCCTGACTTTAAACTCTATGATAGAGCTACAGTAATGAAAGCAGCTTGGTATTGGCATAAAAACAGACAGGTGGGAGAGGGTGCCTGAACTGGCCTTCTCCCATAACCACACTGATGAATATCTTGCATATCACCATAGAATCTTCATCTGGTGAGGGATGGAGATAGAGACAGAGACCCACATTGGAGCACTGGACTGAGATCCCAAAGCCCAGATGAAGAGCAGAAGGAGGGAGAACATGAGCAAGGAAGTCAGGACCGTGAGGGGTGCGTCCACCCACGGAGACAGTGGAACTGATCTAATGGGAGCTCACCAAGGCCAGCTGGACTGGGTCTGAATGATCAAACAGGATCTCTGAATGTGCCTGACAATGAGGGCGGACTGAGAAACCAATGATAATGGCACTGGATTTTGATCCTACTGCATGTACTGGCTTTTTGGGAGCCTAGTCTGTTTGGGATGCACACATTCCTAGACCTGGATGGAGGGGGAGGGCCTTGGACTTCCCACAAGGCAGGGCACCCTGACTGCTCTTTGGACTGGAGAACGAGGGGGAGGGGGAGGGGAAGGGAAAAGGGAGGATGGGAGAAGGTGGAAATTTTAAATAAATAAATATATTTTAGATTAAAATTTTTTTTCTTAGAACTTCCCAAGAAGGCATGAGTTGGGGAGTTCTTCAACTTACACAATCAGGAATAAAGTTTTTCAACAGGAAAATCATCTGAAAAAAAGAAACAAAGCACTGAATATAGATATCAAAAAAAAACCAGACAGGTGGACCAATGGAATCAAAACAAAGACCCTAATATTAATCCACACACCTATAAACACTGGATTTTTGACAAACAAGCTAAAATTATACAATGGAGAAAAGAAAGCATCTTCAACAAGTGGTGCTGGCATAACTGGATATAACATGTAGAAGAATACAAATTGATCCCTATCTATCCCCATGCACAAAACTCAAGTCCAAATGGATCAAAGACCACAACATTAAGCCCAACCACACTGAATCTCATAGAAGAGAAAGTGGAAAGTAAACTTGAATGCATTAGCAAAGGAGACTAATTCCTAAATATAACACCAGTAGCACAGACACTGAGAGCAACAATTAATAAATGGGACCTCCTGAAGCTGAGAAACTTTTGTAAGGCAAAGGACACAGTCAATAAGGCAAAGCGGCAACCTTTGGAATGGGAAAAGATCTTCATCAACCCCACATCTGACAGAGGAATGATCTCCAAAATATACAAAGAACTCAAGAAACTAGACACCAAAATATCAGGTAATCCAATTTAAAAAGAGGGTACTGATCTAAACAAAGCAGAGAGTTCTCAATAGAAGAAACGCAGATGACTGAAAGACATTTAAGGAATTGCTCAATATCCTTAACCATCAGGGAAATGAAAATCAAAACAACTCTGAGATACCATCTTACACCTGTCAGAATGGCTAAGATCAAAAAAACTGACAGCGTATGCTATCAAGGATGTGGAGAAAGGGGAGTGCAAACTTGTACAGCCACTTTAGAAATCAGTGTGGTGGTTTCTCAGAAAAATGGGAATCAATCTACCTCAAGACCCAACAATACCACTTTTAGGCATATATCCAAAGGAGGCACACTTGTACCACAAGGACATTTGCTCAACCATGTTCATAGCAGCATTATTCATAATAGCCAGAACCTGGAAACCTAGATTCCCCTCAACTGAAGAATGGATAAAGAAAATATGGTACTTTTACACAATGGAGTACTACTCAGTGGTTAAAAAAGAAAAAGCAATGAAATCTTGAAATTTGCAAGCAAATAAACAGAAATGGAAAAAAAAAAACCTGAGTGAGGTAACCCAGATCCCAAAGAACAAACATGGTATGTACTCACTCATAACTGGATATTAGACATAAAATGAAGGATAACCAGCCTGTAGTCTAACAGCCCCAGAGAAGCTAAGTAACAAAGAGAACCCTATTAGGCACATACATAGATTCACCTAGCGAGTAGAAATGGACATGATCTCCTGAAACCTTTATCAACAGCTGATGGAAGCAGATGCAGAGATCCACAACGAACCACTGGACAGAACTTCTGGAGTCCAGTCAAAGAGGAGGAGGAGTGATAATATGAGCAAAGGGGTCAAGACCAAGATGGGGAAACCCACAGAAACAGCTGACCCTAAATAATGGGCGCTCACTCCAAACTGACAACCAAGGAACCTGCATAAGAGGGATCTAGGTCCCATGAAAGCAGGCGACAGTGAGTGGCCGGAGCACCTTGTGGGGCCACTGGCAGTGGGACCAGGAGCTATCCCTAATGAATGGTCTGGCTTTGGGGGCCCATTTCCTATAAAGAGAAACCTTGCTCAGCCTAGACACAAGGGGGAGGGCCTTGGTCCTGCCTCAACTTGATGATGTGGCAGATTTGTTGACTCCCCATGGGAGGCCTTATCCTCTCGGAAGAGCAGATGGGGGTGCAGTGAGGAGAAGGTGCTGGGAGTGGGAAGGAGGGAGGGGGAACTGGGATTCTTATGTAATAAAATAAAATATANATGGGAAGCTAGGGACAGGAGAGTGTGTGTGCTCTATGTATGGTCCAATTTCCATTCAGCTGCTCTTACACAAAGCTCCAACCAAAAGCAACCGTGGGGCTTGCCCTAGCTCTCATTCTCTCTGGCTGTCTCCAGCTGGAGGAAATGGTAAAAGCAGGAGCAAGAGAGCCTAGCCCACAGACTGACAGGACAAAGGCAACGCACACAAGTTTCGGGTATTGGTACACAGGAGGCCTCAAAAAAGACATCTTTTCAGGAAGACACCGCTCTCAATAGAGAAGGTCACTGGTGGCTTGAGCAGACCCTACAGAGATTACTAGCTAACATTTTAAATATTAGTCATCTAAATTTAAAGTTATATATGTTATAGTAATCAAATAGCAGGCTTCATGTGATATACCACCAAGAGGAAGATAATCTACAATATGACAAATACAATAGAAAATGAAAACTAGAATTTTTTTCAAATGAAAATGATCCCGCCACCAGGAGTCTGCCCAGAATTAAAATTAGGTCATGAAGTGATCGTATCAGCCTTAATTCTTCTCACTTGTTATTTGAATGCTTTTGAGAATCAATCAGATGATAGTCCCACCTTGGAGAATAAGAGATAAGAACGAATATAAGGGAGAAGCCAGGCAGTGAATACCTATTCACAGCCGCCCCCAGACGCATGCTGTTAAACTGGACGCGTGATGCCTCCTGATGCGGAGGGAAGCTTGCAGTCTTAAGACCTTAGGTCCGCACTTACCTTTGTAGAGTAGAAGCCATAAAACTAGATGAGAGTAAAGGCTGCTGTGCAACAAGACAGATGTGTTATAAAGAAACACGCCATTTCCTATGTACGTAGACAATACATAAACACCAAGGGTGTCCTTAGCTGGCCTCAGTTATAGCCATCTTAATATGATGAGAGAAATGAACTTTGGGGCTTTGCCTAAAGTAAGATATCTCATAAATAGTAAAGGCAAAATGAGCAGGGACCCCAAAAGAGTACCCTGCAACTGCGAAACCCATCGCCTCACAGGGAGCAATGAGAGAAATAGCTTTCCTCCGTAGAAAACATCCACAAAGAAGGACTGAAAATAATTCCCTTCATTTAACTATAAATCCATCAGAACTTCCTGGAATAGGAGCACTTCGTTTCTGGAGCACCTGTGTTCAGTAGATGGCACATTCTGCTCCCTTCTCAAGATTTCAAGAGTTCTCAGTGAGAAATTTAAAACAAAAAGGTCAATGTAAACCTTCAGAATCCTAAAGAGTTTTGTGCAGAAATCAACACTTGCCAACACCAGCAGACCTAGAAATAGATCCAATCTTATTCCCCTTTGAAATCCCGAAACATTTACTCTCTGGGCTGTAGAGATAAGCTCAACAGTTAAGAATGCTTACTGCTCTTGCATAGGACCCAAGTTTGTTTTCCAGTTCCTATGACTGACAGCTCACAGCTACCTGAAACTCCAGCTCAAAGGGATCCAGTGTGCTCCTCTGGCCTCCTTCAACACTGCACACACACACACTTAAAAATAAGGATAAAAAGTATTTAGGGCTGGAGAGAGAGCTCAGTGGTTAAGCGCACATTCTGCTCTTCCAGAGGACTCAGGTTCGATTCCCGGAACTCACACAGTACTTGTACCATCTGTAACTCCAGTTCCAGAGAACTTAACAACATCTTTTCTGGCCTCTTGATCACTAAGCACAGACATACATGCAGGCAAATCACCCATACACATAAAATTAAATTTTAAAAATTTTAAATACTTTTAAAAAATAAAATATTTTTAAAACATTTACCCTTAAAATTTAGCTACACAACATAAATCATTTTATCCTTTAAAATGAATCCAAGCCAGGCAGTGATTACACACACCTTTAATCCCAGCATTCAGGAAGTAGAGGTAGGCAGATCTCTGTGAGCTTGAGGCCAGCCTGATCCTACAGAGCAAGTTCCAGGACAGGCTCTGAAAAGCTACAGAGAAACCCTGTCTTGAAAACTCAAAAACAAACAAACAGATAAAATTAATCCAAAAGGATTATTGTCAGATTTATTGGTTCTAAAAGTCCGATTATCGACTACAAAAAAGGGAGAACGCAAAGTGATCCAGCATCATTTGCCATAAATACCTTTGATGCCTTGATCAGCATGATGTCATGCTGAAACTGTGTTAATTTGATAATAACATCAGGTATGATCCACCTCCTCTTTTTATTTGTATTTTGTGTATAATCTGAAGTTCAGTACAGTCCTCTGTCCACCCACACTCCCAGCATCCCTACCCTGGGTCCCTGTCCACCCACACTCCCAGCATCCCTACCCTGGGTCCCCTGCCCACCCACACTCCCAGCATCCCTACCCTGGGTCCCTGTCCACCCACACTCCCAGCATCCCTCCAAGAAGTCACTGTCTACAATGCAGTGGAGGTTTTGTTTTCATGGACTTGAAAACATCTCTTCGGTCAAAAATTTAAATGTAAGATCACTGATGTGGAAACCATTTTCACCTCCAATTTGCAATGTTAAATAGACTAATTTCACTTTCCTGGGTGACAGGGAGAAAAACATCAAATCCTACAACAATTGGAGCAATTACACTTTTTGCTAGACGTGAGCAAATATTGCCATCTACTGTCCAGAAAGATAAAATGGTCAAGCCAGGAGATTTCAGCCTCACCAAGGTTTAGACATATTAGACACACACAATCACAATGAGGGAAACAGCTCAACAGTCTCTTCTCATTCGTGTGGATATTTACTATTCATAAAGTAATTTGAGAACAAATCCTAACAGAATATGCAATAGATGAAGAGAGCTTGCCCCTAAAATCAGAAAAAAAAATATGGGTAACTTATTACTTTTGATTAAAAATTGAAAGCGAATCATGTTTTATTGGTTTCCATCTATACAGGACTGGGCATAGTGTCGCACGCCTTTAATCCCAGCACTCCAGAAGGAGCTCTGGGAGTTCAAGGCCCGCCTTTCCTTTCTTTCTTTCTTTCTTTTTTTCTTTCTTTTTTGTTTTTTTGGTTTGGTTTTTTGTTGTTGTCGTTGTCTTTTTTTGTTTTTTTGAGACAGGGTTTCTCCATGTAGCCCTGGCTGTCCCGGAACTCACTCTGTAGACCAGGCTGGCCTCAAACTCACAGAGATCCACCTGTCTCTGCCTCCCAAATGCTGGGATTAAAGGCGTGTGCCACCACCATCCGGCCAGGGCCTGCCTTTTCTATATAGCAAAATCCAGGTTAGGAAGGGCTACACCATGAACCTGTCTCCTTCTCCCTCCAAAATTTAAGTGATATTTCCCTTTTTAAATTAACATAATTTTGGAGGCTGGAGAGATGGCTCAGCCGTTAAGAGCATTGCCTGCTCTTCCAAAGGTCCTGAGTTCAATTCCCAGCAACCACATGGTGGCTCACAATCATCTGTAATGAGGTCTGTCTGGTGCCCTCTTCTGGCCTTCAGGCATACACACAGAAAGAATATTGTATATATAACAAATAAATAAATATTTAAAAAAAAGAAAAACAAATATTGTATACATAATAAAAAAATTAACATAATTTCATTTAAAAAGTTAACTTCACATCAGTCAATTTCTTTTCTTTGTCTTCTCATAAAACC